>NW_017307599.1:285867-306239 GCF_000935625.1 Nanorana parkeri
TTTAAAAGTTTTTTTCCTATACGATCCCCCCCCCCCCCCCCCGTCAGTCAGTGCTCACCTATGCTCCGTCTTGTGCTCTTTGCATACTCATGTGTAATACCGGGCTATGGACCCTGCATTAGTTATTATGACATTAGCAGGACTCAAATGGCAGGAACATAAGAGTGAAGAGGCTGCAGCTGCTGGTCTTGGAGCCTAGTGGTTTACACAATACCCAAAGACAAAAATGAAAGGTCAAATGCTCTTCTTTGTCTAGGGTACCATTAAAAGCAGTTTTACTGACCTTACCTAAATCCAAAGAGAACCTTCACAAACAAATAAGAAATACACATAATAAAAGTACAATATAGAATTATCAATTAATGTTTGTGTAGCAGCAAAAGCTATATTGCATTGCTTATTAAGTGAGTGTCGTTCTTGCTTGTCTGTGGAAGTTATAAAATAACCTGTATTATGCAAATGAATCATTTTGTTTATTTCCTGCTTAAATGTCATCTGGACCATATCAGTTATGTCTGGTCCTGGAGAGCTGCAATAGATGGTTGTGGTGGAACAAGTCCAGTCCTGTATGTACTGTATTACTTCAATGCTTTATTGACCTTCTCTAACAAAAAAGTAATTTCCATTTGGTGAGTCTGTCTACTGGGGCTAGTTGGTGATTTGTTTTGGAAGCAACATGTTGAAGCTTTGTGAAGATTTCTTACACAAAGTTTTTATGGGACTTTCTTTCTAATCATGACACATGCACAATTCACTTTTTTTGAATATAGTTTTAATCAACATACAATTTGATTACAACTCCATACTTATGTGAATGTGTTGCCTGTAGATATCGGAGGTGCATTTCTCTGGTTATCTATCCTTTCCATGTGCCTGAGGGTTCTTTGGTTGGCAGTAGGGATGCACAGATACCGGTATTTTGGTACCGAGTACGAGTACCGATAATTTTTTTCCGGTACTCGGCGATACCAATTACTGAGTAACGGAAATCCCATTCAGGAAGCCAGGTGGTGTGTAATGACTCACCACCTGGCTTCCTGATTAGCCGGGAAGCCGGGCAGCGTGTAAAGAGTCGCCACCCGGCTTCCCGATTAACAAGAAATTCCCCTCTTACCTTAGTATGTGCAGCCTGTCACCCCCGGGGCCTCTCCAGCGAGAACGTGGCCTTCGTTCGGTACGCAGCCAGAGCCGTCTAGCCGGCCAATTACATTTGTAAACGGTAAAAAAACGTTTACAAATGTAAATAAAAGATCAATGTTCAAAAATAAATAAAGATTTCCAAACAAAAAATAAAGATTATTTATTTGAAAAAGAAAGAAACAATTGGGCGGAGCTAGCAATGACAGCTAGCTCCGCTCAAATGTTTCCAATTGGCCGTACCTGCTAGAGTCCTCTAGCAGGTCCCAGCCAATGAATAACAACAACTTGACGTCACGGCTGGCTCCGTCAAGTTGTCAGTGTTTAATGA
This sequence comes from Nanorana parkeri, assembly GCF_000935625.1. Taxonomy (NCBI): domain Eukaryota; kingdom Metazoa; phylum Chordata; class Amphibia; order Anura; family Dicroglossidae; genus Nanorana; species Nanorana parkeri. The sequence continues at coordinate 287,336 of NW_017307599.1, forward strand.
CACTTCAGCATCCCCAGGTAACCTGGCTGATCTGTCATTGCAACTGGGCGGAGCCAGCCATGAGATCACAGCTGGCTGCGCCCAGCTGTCAGTTACAAGGCTCACTTCGGGTTTCACTTCGGCTCAGTCAAGCCAAAGCAAATGCCTTCGGCTCGGCCAGCTTCGGGAACTGTATGGGCTATAGTGAATAACCCGTACAGCAGCCCTTTGGTTCTACAGAACCGAAGGGCTCCGGCGGCCGAAGCCAGCTAAGTCTGATCCTTCAGCTAGCTTTGTGAATAACCCTCTTGGACTGGTTAAGTGATTGTGGGTAAGTGATTGTGGGTACAGATATGATATTGTGATCTCCATATGTGAATATGCTGTATTAACAATCTGGTATTTGTGAACCATAGATTACTTCACTCACTTGCCTGATGAAGCGATGACGTGAAACACATTGAAGGTGGCAATATTGAACATTGGTGAAATCACTCATTAACATTTAGTGGTTAATACCATTTGGGTTTTCTACAAATAGATGCAATGAATTAGTCTTGCTCTTCAAGACTATTTTAATCCGCTGCCAACAATGGTGAATTGCTTTTTTTAATGTTTGTATTTTTATGTTTTCTATGTTGATAAAAGTTTTGAAAACTATTTTAAACTGGGTCAATTGTATTGTGGTCTGTTCTCTCATCTCAAAAGCCCCATCCAATTCTGTTTTGTGTATCTAGTATTTAATTAAAAAAATTACAATTGTTTATAAAAATGCAAACTAATTTTTATTCCTTTAAGGCTTCCATCTACATGAAGTGCATACATCATTAGCTGTGTGGTTTACACAGTGTTTTACAACACTGCAATCTAAACAATGTTTTTTAAAAAGTTCTAGGACCTGCGTGTAATGAACCCACTTGAGCTTTGCAGATACGCAGGGTGTGTGCACTCCCAAAAATGTATTTAGCGGGGTGTGGCCAGCAGCCGCATGTAGACGGACGTGACCGGGAAGAGCTCTCCTTCATTCTCCTGATTTCCATCTTCTGGCTTACCTTGCCGATATCCTGCTCCTCGTCGGCTTGTGGGACTAGTCCTCCTGTCTCTCGGGGTCACATTTGCTGGTCGAGGGTGGGCGCCTTTACCCACAACGATGTCCAAAAAGAAGGAGGGTAGGCAAGGCTGCCCGGCGATCCAAGATGGCAGCGGCGGCACACAGGCTGCGCTCCGGACCCCAAGCAAAGCTGCTGGGGAGAAACTTAAGGACACAGCAGCGCGGTTGGAGCACTTTGCACACCATCCTGACACCCCAGCTAAGCAGCACAGGCTATCTTCTCAGGGTGCCCATGGCTCCCACAGGGAGGCCATGGAGGATTCTCCCCTATCTGACTCTGAGGGCCCAGATGACCGTGTGGTGACCGTGAGTACTGCAACTAAGTCTGCAAAAGGCCTCAAACCCCCTAAAGCCAAAATCAAGCCGGTCGAACCCACCATTGCTGATGTGTTTTCTGCTGTACAGCTCTCTAATTCAGCATTGTCTGCCCTCACGGAAGAGGTCCAAGGCATGAGAGCGGATATCTCGATTATGCGCCATGATTTGCAGAAGGTGCGGGAACGCACGGCTGCCTTGGAGGGTAGAGTTAGCGACTTGGAGGACTCTAACTCCCCTTTAATTGCAGATGTTAAGCTGGCGATGCAGCAGATCACCGCAAACTCCCTGAAATCCGATGATATAGAAAATCGACTACGCCGCAATAATATACGTGCTGTCGGCATTCCTGAACGTACTGAAGGTACAAATGCAACCGACTTTATTGAAAATTGGCTGTGTGAGGTCTTTGGGAGGGACTTCCTATCGCCTCTGTTTGCAGTCGAGAGGGCACATAGAGTTCCATCTCGCCCACTCCCACCTGGGAACCCCCCTAGGCCTCTGCTGATCATCCTGGCTGGAAAGGGTCGCTCACCGCCAAGGTCCGGACGCCTGAACCAGTTTCCTCTGGAAGAGCTATGAGCCCCTCTATCTATTGTTGCTTTTTCAAGTTTCCTACAGGCACTGAGCTCTGCCTACGCAAGGTACCTATCCCAACTCTGGACGCTGTGCTTTCTGCGGAGCTCACTAAAGGAGTCATCTCCTTCCTGTACGATCATCTCCTTCTCAAATCCGAGGTTCTTTTGCCACTGAAGTGCAGGGAGGGGTGGGAGACGGATCTAGGCCCCTTATCGGATGACGATTGGGAAGATGCACTCCAAGGGGTTACACAAGTCTCGCTCTCGCCCACTCACAGGTTGACGCAACTGTTTATTATTCACAGAATACATTGCACACCTGAATTTCTGTTCCGTATCGGGTACAGGGCTGACCCTAATTGCTCTAAATGCAATATCCATCGTGGTTCCTTGATTCATCTACTGTGGAGATGTCCTAAGCTAGTAAGATATTGGAGCGCGGTTTTGGAAGTAATTAACTCTGTTTTTGAATCCTCACTTTCTAACTCCCCACTGGTTTGCATCCTGGGCATTATAGATGCACCGGAGGCAAATTCACATACGATTGTGGCCGTTAAACGAGCACTATTCACGGCATCAAGGTTGGTGGTGCGTAGGTGGATCTCCACTTCTCCCCCTACGCTGGAGCTATGGCTTAGAGAAATGGATAAGATGGTGGGCTATGAACGTGTCACTTTGCAGCAGAGGGGTAATATGAAAAAATTTGAGTCTATGTGGTCCAACTGGCTGTCCTATCGAGGAGGGGAGGTGCCTGAGTAAGCACCCTGTATGTGTACTACCCTCAGGGGGGTACTCGATATGCCTGTCACACTAATATTGTACTAGTAGGTGTGAGGAGTGAGGGATGTTGAGTGTACAACATGTTTGTGCCGTTGGACATGTGGCTATTGTCATTTTAAAAATGCACGTCCTTTGTTCCCCCTTTTTTTTCCCTCTTTCCCGTAAGTTTGTTATGTTTTTGTCTGTTTTTTGAAAATCAATAAAAACTATCTGATTTAAAAGAAAAAATTATTTAGCATGGCCACCTAGACAGTAAAATCTAAGTATTAGTAACATTCTGACGGCAAGGCTAATCCAAGATGACTATAGTGCAGCCACAGTGTTACATTTTCTCCCCCGTTTATAAAACCTCACAGTCATGGTGCCATATTCCTGTCTACAACATGACACCATCTTCCTGTGATCTTCTGCCTAATGAATTGTGCAATGAATTGTCTCAATGTCATCACAGTGTTAAATACTTTGATCAAGTGTTCCCTTAATTGTGGACTGTTTTGCTGTAACCAAATTAGCTAGATCTTGTAACTGCCTGCTTCCTTGTAAGAGGAAACATGGATCACGTGATCATTGAAATGTCTAGCTCTTGTTTGCCAGCCAAACTGTTATGGCATATCTTTAGTGTGTGTCCTAAGTACACTCTAAACTGTGTACAGTGAATGCTGTATACTACAGTGCAAGTGTGCAATGCATGTGCTGCTTTTGTTCTGTGACTGGTGCATGTTCTGAATACTCTGTCTGTTGTGATGTGTCTGCTATACAGGTAAAACTCGAATAATTAGAATATTGTGCAAAAGTTCATTTATTTCACTAATGCAACTTAAAAGGTGAAACTAATATATAAGATAGACGCATTACATGCAAAGCAAGATAGTTCAAGCCGTTATTTGTCATTATTGTGATGATTATGGCTTAAAGCTCATGAAAAGCCCAAATCCACAATCTCAGAAAATTAGAAATTCACCTTTTAAGTTGTATTAGTGAAATAAATGAACTTTTGCACGATATTCTAATTATTCGAGTTTCACCTGTATATACTCTGTGTTGTGTGCACATTACAATGTGTGTAATGTTTATGTTCTGTGCTGTGCTGTGTGTGCAATGTACACTCTGTGCTGTGTATACTTTATGGTGTTATGCTGTGTACCTTTTGTGCTGTGTTTGATGTGTGTAATACATTCTGAAGGGAATTTATCAAAACTGCAGCAGACAAAATCTGGAACAGCTGTGCATAGCAACCAATCAGCTCCTCTCTTTCATTTTCAAATTTTAACTGACCTAACTGAAGAGAGAAGCTGATTGTCTGTTCCAGTTTTGATAAATTCCACCCACTGTGTTTTGCATGCTGTATAAGTTATGTACAGTGCACACTGTAAATGTTTTTTGCTGAGTATGCTGTGAATCCTCTGTGCTTTGTATAGTGTGTGCTCTGTACTGTGTACATTCTACCATTTTTTTGCTATGTATTGTGTATATTCTGTGTTGTACAAACTGTGTGCGCTCTTTGCTGTGCTCAGTGTATGCTGTATGTACATTGTGTATACTGTGCAGGGCTGGCCTTTGGGATGTTCAAGCTGTGCGGCCGCACAGGGCGCCATGGCAACAAGGGCGCCAGACGGCCGACACAGCTCGTCCATGGGGCCGCTTCTATCTTCCTCACCGCTGGCGATCCGACATGACAGCGTTCCCTCTTCCGCGCCCCCCCCTTTAGCGCTGTCCTCGGATCCCCGCTGCCTGTATGGGCTGAGGCAGGGGGGGCGGGGGCGCAGGAGAGGGCACTGCCTACTGTCAGGATGGCCGAGCGGTGAGGAGGAGAGAAGCCGCACCTGTCAGGACGGCCGAGCGGGTAGGCGATCGGAGCCTGAATAGAGATTGAAGCTGAATAAAGTTGTGACTGGAAAAAACAGTGAAAATGTTCCCCTTCTAGTTCCTAAATGTTGTCCCTTTTTTGACCTGAACACACAATGGATTGTCATTCATATAGAATATTATAGAGGGAAGTGTTATGTGGCCACTATTTTCTTTTTTTTTGTGTTGTACTGGGAATCAGTGGGGATGTTACAAAAAAAGTTCTGTTTCATCAGGAATAACTAATTCTTGTTTATCCAACAATTCCAATAAAACATTTTTTGTACAATGCGCAGGATAACATGCTAGTCCTGAATATCATATCTATCCTTATATGTTCTGAACTAGTGATGGACTAGAAATCTCATGTTTAGTTTACTAATTTGTATTGAGATTGTAGTCCATCACAGGAGTGAGCTTGGAGCGGTGGCTACTTTGCAACAGACACAGCGACCATGGAGAACAAAAGCAGCCATCCTCCAGATGGGAGGACAGTGTCAGCACCAATTCAGAGATTATTTGAGGATCTACAGCTGAGTGATACACAAGATAAATTTTTGTAAATACTTAAGGTACTTGAATGCATTTTTTAGATTTAACTCCCGAGTTTAGTGTCACTTTAAGGACGCAATAGTATAGTTTTCACCTATATCCACCATCCCAGGCACTGCAAAACTCAAGCAAGCAAGTCTTACTACTCTTGCTACAGCCTTTGTAAGGCTCCTTGGGTGTAAGTGAGAACCCCTTCTGTGATACATGTTTCAAGTGGGCAGATCTGGCATCTGCTTAGTAAAGGATTGCCTTATGAGAAGCACAGCTCTTACATGAATGTGCACAGTGTAGAAGTGGTGACTGCTAGAAGTAGGTCTGATAATGACCCCTATCACCTGACTGTGCTATAAGAGAGTTATGGAGATTTAAAGTATGAACACGTCATGTTATAAATATGCAAGCTGCTATGGTTTACATTAGTAAAAAAAACCACAGCGTCTTTTAAAAATAGTTATGCTAAACTGGTTACTTGTAACTATTTTTATGAGCATTGATACTAGGTGCCAAGCAATAATGCAAAGCAAAAACTTAATATCATTTTAAAAAAGCAGAAACATTCTAGCCATTTTAGAGCATGATTATCACTATAATACAGTTTTAATATAGTTTGTAAAATAAAATGATTGAACTGTGCACTGTATTTTGTGAAGAAACTGTTGCGGTTTATTATGATGCTCCTGGCAAGTGCTCGCAGCCAGAGCCGCATGTTAATGTAGTTGGCTCAAGGACATACATTTTTAGCACGTACTCAGGGACTGGTAATAGAGACCCTTGAGGCTTTATACTTTTAAAGACCTGGGGCTACATCTAATCCTTATGCTCCTACACTTCCAGATGAAGAAATTACGCATCTATGACCCTTTTTTCTGACATATTTTCCGGTACATTGCTGAGCAGTTGCACATAGCAGCTACTCTGATGGCATCTTTCTAGGCTTTAATACAATCAGGCGAATGATGGAAGGTTTTTGGCATCAGGGGCTGACTTTCTTACATTGCTCTCTGCCTTATGTTATAAAGGTCCCTACAGCTAGCAGGTATATCCTTTACTCACAAATAGCATGGTGCCGCTCTGAGGCCTTTCTCTCCAGCCTGTGGGTCCATACTCTTAGCAGAAGGCAAAATGCGTTGGATTGGAGTGACTCTTTTTGTGCTGGTGACTAAAGTTGGTGTGCGGCTTTAAACTATGTGAGTGTAGCAGGTATATCCTGTAGTAGAAGATGCTGTATATACCTCCCTCATTAGAAACAATTATTTTAGAGCCTAATTCCTGCTTGGGCATGGCCCCTCTTAGTCCTTTCTTGGGCCCATCTCATATGTATTACTTTTTCCATTTTTAGGTATCTCATAATTATCTTCTTGTCTAAACAAGTGCTATATTTTTTAAGTTTTAAATACTTGGTTTGACCATTTTTCCGTCGTTTTCAGTAGTGCAGTCTCTTTGCAGCCACCTCATTTATATATACACTCACTGCATGTAATTGAACACAATCCATGTGTTCAGATGCTCAGCCGCTGCGAGTGCTGAGTTAGCAAACTGCCACTGAACACTGTGCTGCAAGTCAGAGCTCAGCACTGCTAACTCAGCACACACAGCGGAAGTGAATGTGGATGCAGAGCACTGAGTGTGACAGACAAGGTGAGGATAGAGCACCAGCGGCTATTTTAACTGTGGGCACACCTGGCAGTGCTGGAGAAATGGGCGTGAACCCCGATGGAGGAAATCAGTTCAGTGTGGGAACCTACAATGTAATGTTTTGTTGGACGAGCACACCAAATATTCGCTAGAAAATGGTATTTAAAGGAGAACTATGGGGTCAGTGTTTTTCCCCATAGTTCTCCTTGGGGTAACGGGAGGACACAAACTAGCGTCCTCCCGTTACCCTAAGCTCAGTATACCGCGAGCTACAGCTCGCGGTATACTGAGACGCCGCACCTGGAGCGGATCCCGACTTAGATGATGGGATCCGCCCAGCTGCATGAGTGACAGCTGGCTCTGCCTATATAGAGGCAGAGCCAGCTGTACCCGCCCCCTCCCCCGTCCGTTCCGCCAGTCAGCGCTGGCAGATCGGAGCGGGGAGAGGGGAATCCAGCCCCTCCCCCTGTCACGGCAGAGAGCCGTGACAGGATCGAGAGGTGAGGGAACCCGGTATGTGTTTTCTCACCTCCCGATCTACTGAGCCGACCTGTGACAGTCTCATTGTCACAGGTCGGCTTAGAACTATGAGGTGAGTGGAAATCACTCATGTCATAGTTCTCCTTTAATAGTCAAATATATTATCCTCCGTCATTTTGCTTAGCACTGTGCAGCAGAAGCATTCGGTGAAGCTGCTGCAGCAAACAGAAGTGCTGTAGAACAGCTACTCAGCGCTTGGCTAAGGAACTGAACAAGTTTTAGATGGTGACAATGATCAACAGAGTGATAAACACAGGAGAACAGCTGGTAAAATTTCTGATGGTGACAACGTTGGACATGGTGATGATGCAGAAAGGCATTTGGAGAAACTGCTCTTTGCCTGTCTCCTCATAACAGGAAGTGCCTGAACAAGGACCTTGATGGTGAAATAAGCAGGTTTCATTTTAATAAAAGCTGCAGATTTAAAAGATTAAATGACTTTTAAAACAGCATTAACAAGATAAAGATTATATAGGAGTACAGTGATTGGGTAAACATTTACTGGTTCATGTACTGTAGACACAATTTTTATATATAAATGTTATTGCAGTGTGTGTTTAAGAATACTGCTCTCTGCATCTTTGGTACAATTTCCAGCAAGGAGCTCTTTCACAGTGATGAAACATAAAAAATGTAGAGATGCAAATAAACCCTAAGCCTGCTAAGGTACAGCGTACTTAGGGCTATGCAGGTGTTGAGACCAATTGAGGCAGCAGTCTGAGGGGCGGTGCATACCTAGGTGACACCTCACCGCACGGCAATCGTCAGGGAGTCACCCAGCACAGATGGTCGCGTTGTGGGTGCCATTATTTTCTAATGGCACCCCAGTCACGCCAGGCGGATCGCGTGGTTTCCCGTCAAACACGATCGTGGCTAAAACAGCCGAGCATCGTGTATCGCAAAAAAAAGGTACATGTACCTTTTTTCTGTGATTACCGCACGGATGTCACCCCATAGAAATCAATGGGGTTGCGTGAATCACTGTCTGCATTGTGCAGGACCGCACTATCCTGGGACACACGATCCTGGATCGCTCAGGTCTGCACTAAGCCTTAGGTGGCACTCATGGAGGCACTGTGGCCTGAGTGTGCATATTCAGCCCCCAGGCCACACAACATCATTGTTTGTTATTAGGGATGCATGGATACTTTTTAAGTACCAATGCCGATACTTGGCATTTTCATGAGAACTAACAGGGTTGCAGCGGTTGCAGCTGGGTCCTGGCTCTGGCGCTGCACCACTGTCCTGAAATCATTAGTCTGTATTGTTTTAGAAAAACTGTCACATGACAATAAACACAAATGTATCAGTATTCCTACTTGTAAGTACTTGGGCAGGTACCAGTACTTGTACTCGCAAAACTGGTATCTGTGCATCCCTTTATTTATATTTATAAAAACAAAATCATACATTAAAACAGAGATATACAAATGCTCTGTGTGCTCCTTACAAATGACAGCTGCCTCCTAACTTTTAAATTTTTCTCTGCTCTAGTCTTGGAGCCCGAAAAATATTGGTACATGTACTTGTACTTGTACCAAGTACTGTACTTGGTATTGGTGCATCCCTAGTTGTTATGGTCCAGGTGGCCAGCACAACAATTAATAGTGCTGTGCTGCCCATGTCCTAGCAACCAATACTGTGTTGCTGGCCACCTGCATTCTGGAAAGCAATGACTGATGTGCAGCTGGCCACCAAAGTCCTAGCAATCAACGATGAGGGGGAGGGGGGAGCGGTGGTAGAAACAATGCATGCCTCATCTTGGAGTCATTTAAATATAAATTTGTACTATTGAATTTCAAATTCCAACATAGCATAGAATAAAAAAAAAAAACAGTTGTCATCATCGAAACAGTTAGCTAAAAGTTCAGTAGATCAAAATATTGGCAGCTTAAACTATGTGCAGATTTCTACCTATAAACCTTTCCTCTACTGCATTCCAAACCACCGTGTTTAACAGTAGGGCTGTCTATGTGATTAAGGTCCGAAATCAAGGCTCAGATGGTTGGAAGGGGCTACCCTAGTTTAAATTTTCAGGAAAAGTTACTTTCATCATTTGCTCAGTTTGAATGTCAGGTTTGTGACAGATTCCTTTTTATTTCTTTGCAGTATATCTGCAATACATTTGCAATTATCTGCTACCTGACTTGATACGTTTCAGCACTTACACACACACACACACACCATTCAAAAGTCTGTATCTGGAGAAATCATTTTTTTCTCCTAGCGAGTATTTCTGTCCATTTTTAAATTTGTAATACAGTTCATCTACTAATCTGCTGATTTCCGTCCTATCCCACTGTTACTATGCTTCACTGCTATAAACTGAGCTTGCAACAGATACATCTGATTAGTGCCAGGTATATGGAAATATGGAGGAGACACCATTGAGAAAAACACAGAGGCCTGAGATTTCCTTTCATATTTTCATGTTTTATCTACATAATCCTTTAATCTAAACAAACATTAGGTATGGAATGCTCAGGGAAGTACCTATTCCAATGTAGTGCAATGACATTACCACATTGAGCCTTTAATATTGGCATTGCTGGGGCCTTTCTAGGTAGAATATACGCTGGCTGTATAATATAAAATCTCTTTAGTTCTTGACATTTTAAAATTGCTTTTATTCTTTTCACAGTCTTTTTTTTTTCACAATTCAGAAAGATCTAATATATTATTAATGATTGACTAATAATAATTAGTAATACTGCAGTAAGATTATTTATTTTTAAAGAGCCTACATATAATCACACACATGTCTAAATTACATTTATTATAAAGATACATTTAGAGGATGTTGTTGCTGATATCCAATTTAGGACTGTTGTCACTACCACACATGGCATGTCTGTCATTCATACAGCTGTAGGACTCATGGTAATATGTGTAGGTGATCTAAAGGTGTACGCTGATAAATTATTTGTTGTTGCTTCTTTTTAAGCAGTGGAATGGATGTGATTGATCAGGTTTTGGTTTATTGATGGGTGGGGATTCCAATAGGGGATACGGATACGTCATACTATAAGTGCAGAGGACCAATATAATGAGGTTCATATGATCTATGCTTCCTAGAATGTTGCACAGCTTTGTCAAAATGCATCTTTGTTTTTCATTCATGTAAAATCCAAAAAGTCTCATTCACACTTTCCTATTGGGTTGTAGTCCATTGATGCATGTTGACATACACTGTTCTAAGGCAGCCCATTCATTTACTACTAATGTAATGGAAGTGGTTAAGTATGATTATGACAAAATGCATATCTCAATAGATCAATTGTAATATATATGTTATTTTGCTTTTACGCTCTCCTTTGCTCTTGTTTACCTTGCTCAAAACCTTACTCAGAAATTGGTGATCATGCACCCCCTCCCCATCATATCCGAAGTACGCACTAGAAATAGGAACCAAGTGGTGCCTCCTCTTCAGGACAACACCCAAGACGAACGACAAAAGTCATAAACATCCTGGAAGGAAGTTATGCATGAATGGATCTAACCAATTATAAGCTAAAATGCTTTTTGCAATGCTACGATTAAACATACAAAACATACATGTGCAGCTGCCTATAAAAGACTGTTAAGCAAGTTAAGGAAGAATAAAAAGGAGAAGTATCTTATACACTGAACAACTTGTCTCAGCGTTCCTTTCTTCTCTGAGTGTGCCCTCTATTGAATCAGGCCAGGCGGCAGATATAAGTACGGAGCCTTTAATCCGATCCAAATTTGTGAGCAGGTCCAAAACACTAATGCACCACACTGTACAGAAAAACCCTTGTTGTAACACACTGCACCACAGTGTATGTTAGTGGGTTATCGTGCATAGTGGTGCACTGCAACACAGGTGCATTGCCTTAGTGAGCTGGGTAGTACTTAAAAAGAATGTCACTGCACTAAGTGATGTATGGTGTATTGCTGTGTGTTGTGGTAATGATTGTAAATGATTGATGTGGTGAGCCAGCATCTTATGATTATACAAAATGGCATCTCACCATATCACTTCTTGTCATGACTCATGAGCTATGTACCTCTGAATTGGAGTTTATGAAGTACATTTTTGATAGGCATGCCCACTATAGGCTTCTCTACATACAGCCCGACTTCCTGAGATGATAATGAGTGGCACCTTCCAGCACAATGTATGTAGGTAATGGACACACCTCTACCATGTCCCCACGTCTGCAGATGATTAAGAATGTATCTGACAAAAGTGATTGGTTTAACCTAGTATTGTTATTGCCCACCATTACTTTTCCTTGATACTGGCTTTTCGAAATAGAAAACAAGATAATTAAGAGATAGGATGAGCGTTTAAATGCTGAATAACACTTTTCATAGTTTAATAGTTCATTTCCATAGATATCTGCACTTCGGAACAGAAAGAGGGACAAATGAAGAGGAAAAAGGGACAGAGGGATTGATTCCAAATGTGGGAAAGTCTCTACAAATGATGGACAGTTGAAGCGATGTCTGTAGTACAGGCCTAATACAGTGTGATAAAAAAACTGAGGGGAGATTCAGTGGCGTCACAAGGGGGGTGCGGGGGGTATGGCCCGCACCTGGGTACCACCATTGGAGGGCTGACACCAAAATGACTGACAGTCATTTTGGTTCACCCCTATGAAAAGATGGGCACACGGTCATGAACTGTCAGTCACCGAACCCTGCAGGGATCCCCCTCCCCTTTAGGGGGTGGGCGCAGCTGGGTGGATCCAGACAGTATTGTCGGGAACCGTCCCAGCTGTGGCGCTCTCAGTATTATCGCGGGCGATATATTAAGTTCTAGGTCACGGGAGGAGGTTAGTATATGTCCTCCTGTGACCCTAAAGAGAACTATGGGGAAAACACTTAACCCATAGTTCTCTTTTAAGGAGGAAGTAAACCCTAACTGGATGGCATTTAGTTTGCTACATCACTGTGTATGTTAAACAATTGCCATGGTTTTTACTTTTAGAAAATACTGTTCTTACCCTTTTTGTCATCCTTTTATACACCTCAGTGCTGCTGATCTTCACAAGCCTCTGCTAACCATTTTCCTGTCTACATGCACTCTCTGCAGGCTGCATTCATGGGCGCTTTTGTGCTGTATTTGCCGTGTGCCCCCATTGAGTTCAATAGGGTTCTCTACATGCGTGACAAACATATCAAAGTTCATGTAGCAAATTCAGCAATTGTGTGCAATACTGCATTCTGTGTTGGTGGGCATTTTAACGTGCACAAAAGTGGAGGAAAAATGTGCATCTTCCTGGCCGCATTTGGGGTGTCAATAGATATTAATTTGAATGCAAGAGTGTTTCACATTTTGTCGCATTTTATGAGTGTGCATCAAAGTGCAAATTTTTGTGCTCGTTTGTCGTGCGTTCACGAAATGTCATGGTATGAATGCGTGCTTATAGTCTCCACACGAAGCACATGTGGCAGGTACAATGGAGGAGCGAAATTGAGAGACATGGACAAAACATCACCGTATATAACATAGTGCTTGCACACGGTCCTTCATGCAATGCCTTCATTTCAAAGTTCCTTTTTATTTCCTTATTACTGTATAAGCCTATTTATATTTCCCCCCTTTACTTCCATACTTGCACCTCCCACCACCTAACTTCTCCCCTTCTCTCCCATCCTCCCTATTTTCCTAGTTTCCTGGTTAAAATATAGACCAATAAGTACTGCAAACTAAGTGGATACTAATTGTAACATGCCTGGCTATGGATCTGCGTCCTGACGTATTGTTACATATTTTGTAATGTTTTACTAAATATACAGCGCTAATAGTTCAATTGAAGATATATTTAGTAAAACATTCAGTTGGAGCGACCTAGTGGTCTATAGTGTAGCAGCTTTCAATCATCCATTAAGCGCAGATTCAAAACTAAAAACATATTTTGTAATGTGTGCTTAAACCCCTTGGATACCAATGGAATATTTACGCTCTGGAGCAGTTGCCCATGGCAACCGATCTTTTCAGTTAAAGCAGAACTCAGAGTAAATTTTTTATTAACCCTTGCATTGGGGCTAACCCTGGGGTTAACTGCTCATTTGTGTCTAGGTTCAGAAATAGAAGTTATATTCACCTGATCCTCTGAGCTGGTTTGCTCTTAGACCGGTTCCTTCCGCCCCGATCCCCCTATGCTCCAGCGGCCTAATGTCCAGTAAGTCATCACTTCCAATACACTGTGTATAGGACGTGAGGATGCAGAGGAACATACCATTGCTGCAGGGGTGGGGAGGCAGGCAGGAGGGGGTGCAGTTACAGCCAGCTGGCTTGGAGGGTCGGGTGAGTATAACTTATTTTTGAGCCTAGACTCAAACGCGCACTTAAAGGCTAAATCCACTTACCCACATGAATTTAGGAAACTGGAGTTACCCCCTCCAGTCTGGCCCCCTCTCCCCCTCCTTGCTATACTTACCTTTCGGGAAATGCTCTTTCCTCTCTGCCAGTGTGTGTGTAGTATCTGTACCCCGTCCTGCATGTTGCACAGACCTGTTCTATGAGTTTTGAATTTCTCTTGCAAATGGCGAGCACTTATTGGAATGAAGCACTTCTCATTGGTCAGCAAGGTCAGGAGACCGCACTGACCGATGAGTGCTCGCCATTTGCGTTAGTGCGGCACTATGGGGTACAGATAGTACACCCGCACTGGCAGAGGGGAAGGTTCCAGATTCTTTATGCTCCAGTTTTGATTAACTCCCTCAATTTCTTTTTTCATGTATAGTAGTCACGTGCGTCCTTCCTGCTCATGACACATATTACTTTTTAAACCTTTGCTCTTTTATAATGGTACAATGCTTAGTCAAACAGATGAGCAAAAGCTAATAATTAGGAATAAATGGACATGAACAAAATTAAAAAGTAATCAGTTTTCACCGTATATAACCAAGCCAGCTCCTTCAGCTGTCGTTTTGATTGCAAGCCCTAATGCAAAGTAGTTAAATATTCTTATTTGTTTTGACCACCTAAATTATAGGGATTATTTTTGCTGATTAATAAGCAGAACATTAGTATTTTGTGGGGAAATAAGAATAATGCATAAAGGATTATTGATTATTTCTTATAACATACATAATATACTAAAACAAATAGATGGGGTGTAATCACTGCTATAACAAAGATGAGAAAATGTATTTAAAATAAATAGCTCTGAAAATGAAAGTCTTGCACAGCGGGTGTTGATTATTACACTTTGCACGAATATCTGGCAGCAGCGGGGAGTTATTTAAAGGGATCAATTATCGTCTTTGAATAAAACCAACCAGACAAATGATTTGAGATGAGTTGATGTGACATGAATGGTCAGTTTCAGAGGCCTCTGCAAACAGTTTCCCAGCCTACAGAATCTATAGAGAGGGAATCTTGGGAGATTTTATATTATGGAGCTGGACAGGCATTGCTATACCGTTTATGGGCTCCTAATAAAGTGATTGCACATTGAAAAATAGGCTTTAGATATATAAAATAATAAAAGTAGTGTGACCTACAAAACAATGGTGATAATGATCTCCCATTACTTGTACCTGTGTGTATAATATTAATAAAAGCAATGACTGCAGATATAATTAGAAAGCAAACCCTAATAAGTGCAGGTTTTATTATACATTTGCTCCTGTTTATTATTGCAAGCGTTGTACTGAAATTAATTTTATTCCATTTTTTGGGGATAGATAGATTTCTTTTGGTGGTATTTAATCACCACTGGGGGTTTTATTTTTTACTATATTAAGGAAAAATTACTGAAAATTTTGAATTTTTGTTTTACATTATGTTATGATACAATTATTAGTACCCACATTTTTGGTAAAATATAAAAGACAGGGTCACATTGGGTAAATTGACACCGAACATGCCAAGCCTTAAAATTGCGCGCACCCGCAAAAAAACCACCACACCCAAAATTGACCATAGGCGACGCATTAAAAGCTTTTACCGCTCATCAGTTTAGGGTTATCAGTGATTGACCGCCCTAGAATTATTGTTTTCACTGCGACATTAGCGGCCATATGTAACATGTGCAACGTAATGGGCGCAATCTTTGTTTTCACATGTGGCGCACCCAACACATGCGTGTATGTATGGGTGGGGACTTGAAAACATTTTTTTGTGGGTTTAATTTTTTTCATGTGTGACTTTAAAAAAAAATTGCAATTTTTTTCCCACTTAATGTTATTGTTATCACATAGGGGGCTAAGAAACTCCACTGTGTAATAGCAAGGATATGTGACAGGTCCTCTTTATGGAGACATCAGGGGTCTCCAAGACCCCTAATGTCACCTAGGGACCCCCAAAGAAGCTGATGAAGCATCAGCTTCTACTCAGCGTCTGAAGCTGAAGAGTGACACAAGAATGCGAAAGTGATGTAATATACATTCTGCATTCTGACACCGCCCAGTTGTCAATGTTTAAAAGGAGAACTTTGGGGTTAAGCCTTTACCCCATAGTTCTCCTTAGGGTAATGGGAGGACACAAACTAGCATCCTCCCATCACCCTAAGCTCAGCTACAGCTCGCGGTATACTGAGACGCCGCAGCTGAAGCAGATCCCGACAATTATGTCTGGATCCGCCCAGCTGCGTGAGTGACAGCTGGCTCTGCCTATCTAGAGGCAGAGCCATCTGTACCAGCCCCTCACCCGTCCGTTCCGCCAGTCAGCGCTGGAGAATCGGAGCGGGGAGGGGGGGAATCCAGTCCCTCCCCAGTCACAACAGAGAGCCGTAACAGGATCGAGAGGTGAGCGAACGCCGGTATGTGTTCGCTCACTTCCGATCTACTGAGCCGACCTGTGACAGTTTCATTGTCACAGGTCGGCTAGAACTATGAGGATGAGTGAAAAGCACTCACCTCATAGTTCTCCTTTAATGACAGTTCAGTGTCCCAAAAGAACATCTGAAGAAACCCTCACTTGGTGGCTGACTGGAGAGGGGTCAAGGATTTAACATAAGCGTAATCTACTGGTGCTCGTTGGCTGACTGGATTTAACATATCCAATATCAGTCTACCTATAGCTGTTGATAGAACAGAGAACAGCAAAAATGTGAGACACAACCACTCTCCTGAGGACCCCAGCAAAAAAGTGAGACATGACAGTCGTAGGCAGGGATTTCCTGCACTGGACAACAGTTTTTTTGTTGACAGTGTCCATTTCACTGTAGGTGGCAGTATAATTTGACTGTCTAAGAATTCGAAGAATTCCTGTGTCCATCAACGGACAAGAAATAAATAACCTTTTTCTGAGTAATATGTGTAGGCTGAGCTAGGGTACAGATATATACCTAGAACATATCTTTCTTCAGAAATATTCCCCTCAATTCTGTGAACTTACAAAGGGTGTGATATTTGGGCAAAGTTGGCCAGCTTTTAGTTGAGCCTAACTCTCCTCTCCTTCAGCTAATGTCATGTGACCAAATGTGTGTATGAAGTTACATGTCACCAGCACAAAGAGGAATTAAAGGTTTCCAAAGCAAACATATGTGATCTGGCTTTAGCTTCTTTTAGTGCACAATACTCAGGAGGTTGATATTTCTCAGGGTCTTTAAGCCCCTTTTAATAGAATCTGTTGTCACAAGAACCTTCACTGCGCCTACATGGGAGTGGAGACTGGTAATCAAAATATGCAGACTGAGCTCACTGACCAGTCTTGTTGCCACCCCTTACATCATGAAGTCACCATGTTACTGCGAGCAGACTCTAGGACCCTGTCAGGCTTCTATGAGGACCCTGTGAGAGCTCTGTGATGAACTCTTCTAGCAAGCAACGGGCAGCGCCTACATTAGCAGGAGGCAAGTTGGATACTTAAGGAAGAAACCTCCCACAATATGGACCAGAAGAAAGAAGACTTGTACTGTGATCTCAGGTAAGTAAACATGGCTTCTACTTTTTGTGTTTTTTTTTAAATTAAATCCAGTGATTAGCTAAATAGAAAGGGGTAGAAAAGAGTAGTGGATTTCTTTTTTTAACCAGAGATCACCTTAAATTTACAGTATACATCTGCTTAAAAAAAAAAAAAACATTTCTGAAACAAGTGCTTAACCAGCAAAATACAGCAGTTCTTACATACCATTGAATGAGAGAATGTTAAGTGCTGGTGACATGCCTCCTTAATTTATCTGCCTTGAAATGGTTTTGTGCTAAAAAATGCTGTTCTGTTTCTTTTTGCAGAATAAATACATACTGCTGTTTGGTCTCTCATCCATTGCTATTTACCATCATATATTAAACACTCTAAACAAGTAAACAAATATTCAATTTTATTCATTATTCATTAATTTAAAAAATATATAATATGACCTCCAGAAAATGTCGCTAATACTGAAAAACCCCAGATATAACTAAATTAATACATTTTGCTCGCTAATGTCAATTATATTATTGGTAACCATTTTTTGTGTTGAAATACTTGGGTCCAGCATCTCTGTCACATACTGGCATCACCAGCAGAGCCAGGCTTCCAGACCTCAGTCATCTGCTTTAGTTGCATAAACACAACAGGGTTCTGCACAGTATGTTCCATGTTTGGTGCCACCTACAAACCAGCAAATGTGACTTACCAGATGGCAGTGGCCAAACACCAAAGTGCATGGGTGGGAACACTTAATTAATTAGTATGAATAGTAGGGATGCAATGGAACAAGTACAAGTACAGATACTTTTCAAGCTCCAAGACTAAAATTTTAAAAGTTAGGAGGCAGCTGTCATCTGTAAGGAGCATACGGAGCTCCTGGGATTTGTACATCTCTGTTTTAATATATCATTTTCTTTTTATAAATATATATAAGGGATGCACCGATACCATTTTTGCAAGTACAAGTACTGATACTTGCCGAGTACTTACAAGTACGAGTACTGATACATTTTTGTTTATTGTCATGTGACAGTTTTTCTAAAACAATACAGACTAATGATTTCAGGACAGTGGTGGAGCACCAGAGCTAGGTCCCAGCTGCAGCCGCTGCAACCCTGGTAGTTCTCGGTGCATCCCTATTGAATCCCTAATGAATAGTATCCTTAAAAGAAAAGCTAAAAAACATAGGTCAAGATGATTTAGCTGCAAAGCAGCATGTTTCATGGCACAAAAACACAAAAAATAATCATTTAATACAAACAAGTAGCAAAACAGAGTTGTGGTCAGGATGTTTGAAGAAATATTGTCTGCAGTGGACAGCTTGTAGATCTTTTATGAGCTCTGCTGGTGCAAGCATTTGCAGAAAATTTAGCCCTGAAGCATTTTGATCCCCAACATTTATTGTATTTTGTATCTACATGTAATAAATCAGTCTTTTTATTTTCTCCACAGTTTTTTTTATTGTTCATTTGACAGTGTTAGGTCTCATTTTAATTTTTTTCAGTCACCTAGCAATGTTTATTACTTCACACATGACACTCATTTTCATTGCCATGAGGTGTCAGTATGATTTTGAGTGCAAGCCAGGAATTCCATATGTAAGAGTTTTCCACTGGACTCTCAGAAAAATATAAAATTATGCCCACCAGTGTCTACCTATATTTATAGGCTTGGGCTTGGTTTTGGAGGCACCTAAAGTGGATCTAGCATTATATATGCATATATATATATATA
>NW_017307599.1:307645-393285 GCF_000935625.1 Nanorana parkeri
CACATGAACTTTAATGGCATCCCAGTCTTAGTCCATATGGTTCAATATTGAGTTGGCCCACCCTTTGCAGCTATAACAGCTTCCAAGGTTAAGGAGTGTGTCTATGGGAATGTTTGGCCATTCTTCCAGAAGCGCATTTGTGAGGTCAGGTACTGATTTTGGGCGAGAAGGCCAGGCTCGCAGTCTCCGCTCTAATTCATCCCAAAGGTGTTCTACTGGGTTGAGGTCAGGACTCTGTGCAGGCCAGTCAAGTTCCTCCATCCCAAACGCGCTCATCCAAGGCTTTATGGACCTTGCTTTGGGCACTGCTGCACAGTCATGTTGAAACAGGAAGGGGCCATCTCCAAACTGTCCCCACAAAGTTGGGAGCATGAAATTGTCTAAAATGTCTTGGTATGCTGATGCCTTAGGAGTTCCCTTCACTGGAACTAAGGGGCCAAGCCCAACCCCTGATAAAGAACCCCACACCATAATCCCCCTCCACCAAACCTTACACTTGGCACAACACAGTCAGGCAAGTACCGTTCTCCTGGCAACCACCCAGACACGTCCATCGGACTGCCAGACAGAACATGTCTCCACTTCTCTAGAGTCCAGTGGTGGCGTGCTTTACACCACTGCATCCGACGCTTTGCATTGCTCTTGGTGATGTAAGAAATGGATGCAGCTGCTCAGCCATGGAAACCCATTCCACGAAGCTCTCTATGCACTGTTGTTGTGCCAATTTGAAGGCCACACAAAGTTTGGAGGTCTGTAGCTATTGACTCTACAGACAGTTGGCGACTTCTGCGCACTGTGCGCTTCAGCATGCTTTGACCCTGCTCTGTTATTTTAAGTGGCCTACCACTTTGTGGCTGAGTTGCTGTTGTTCCAAGTTGCTTCCACTTTGTTATAATATCACTAACAGTTGACCGTGGAATATTTAGTAGCAAGGAAAGTTCACGGAACACCTGGATCCAATTATTTGGAGGGGTGTCCCAATACTTTTGGCAATATAGTGTATATTTTTATGGTAATTGCATGCATGCTTGATAATGTGTAAGTGTAATACTTGCAGGTTTTTATTCCCTTTCAAAGAGATCACAATAAAACCCCTAACAGTACCTGTGTCTTCTTTTCTTTGATAAGACATCATCCAGGGGGTAACTACATACTTCCTGGAATTAGTTGCCAATTCATAGATGACACGGGCATGTACATTCTGGTGCCTGTGCAGTTCTATGCTGTGTCCACAAACTGACACAAATTACTTTCATCTTGTGACTGGCTACAGAGGTTGAAGTCTGATTCCTGAATGGGGGACTGAGGAAATACTTCATCTTGCTGCAGCAGACTGATGGCACTTTTACAAGTCTGCATTGATACATTTTTGGCAGATCGCAGAATAAGAGTCTGCAATCTGTCAGAAATGTATTCATGCAGACTTGTAAAGTTACTGAAAGGTCACTTACGACTATATATTTCTGCCCTTGGCTTACTTCTTCCATGATTTAGAAGCCAACAATATTCTATTCAATGCATAAAATTGTATTCATTATGAATGTTTCACCTTCTTTTGTTTCTCCCTTAGAAGCACCTGCTTTGTTCCATGTGTACATATATCCATTAACAACCCTAGTTTCCTTCAGAATGCATTAGGTCTAGTTTAGTCTAATATTGTTCTACTTTATGTGTTAAAGTGTTTTCATATCTTGGGACACATTCTTCTTGATTTAGTTCCATAAAACAACCTGTTCAACACAAACAAAACATCCCGCATTGTTTGGAACACCTGCCATTTGTCGGTTTAATGATTTGTGATTTGGCATCTTTAAAAAGATGGCCTCCTCTAGGGAATTTGCTTTTTTTTTTAAATATGTCATATTTTCCTATTACACACTTTGAATATATTGCCACAGAATAGCTGATTAATTCATCTGTGAAGCCAATAAAAGACAAGGTAAGCAGATGTGCATAACATGGTGCGAGCTATAGAATGCATTATTTATTTGAAACCAACCAATGATAAAATAGAAAAAAAATAACAAAATAAAATCAAGTAATGAGCAAGTTAAGTAAACAAGAACCATTTAATCCTTTACAGCAATCTCAAGAATCTGGTCTAACTGGTGGTTTAGAGACTATGCAAGGGAAAAGGCCTGGATGTGCAATGTGGTAACTGGTGCATTTACTTCTACTGCAACATCTGAGAACATATATGGGCTGGTTTGATATATAGAATATTTTTTTACATTCATATAGTATCTATGAGCTGCAAGCAGGTCTGTTAAGAAGACACATTGTTGTTAAAATATATATTGGTGCTGTGAGAATTGTTTTTAAAAATGTGTCTGGGTTCAGCAAAGAGCAAGGATCTTACATACTGTTCTCAGACTCCCAAAATCTAAAGGGGGAATCGGTTTCCCAGACCATGCAAGGTATTATGTGGCTTGCCATCACGCTAGGGTTTTGAGCTGGTACTCTGCTTATACTCATAAACAATGAATCCAACTTTACCTCCCTCCCACTTCATGGATTACCTTGGCTGAATTCTCCCTTCCTTCTGATTCTTAAGTCTCACGCTCTTATTGGCCCAAAATGGACTACTGTCAAGAATCTCTTTTTATATGCAGGGCTCTCCTTGTTGCTATCCATATCAATATGCATTTCCCAGATCATACAGTGGACCCTTTAATTAGGCTGATAGATTCCAATGTATTGCATATTTGTAATTTTGTAACAAAGTTCAGGAATCAAAATACAAATTCCTCCCACGATGACCCCTGATCGTCTTCGCCAAATATATCCACAGAGTTCTCCTCTTGCTGGAAATGTAGGATTTCCAGAGGCATGTTACTTCATATTTTTCGGACTACCTGCTGCTGGAAAACTTTTGGGCATTAGTGAAATCCATTTGTCATAAATTAACAGACGTTGATCTAGGCAATGAACCTGTGTCATACCTTCTGCATTTAACTCCTCTTTCCCTTAAGAGATATACACATTTGCTTCTATGTCAGCATTTGAATGCCGCTGGGGCATGTATCATTGCGTTATGGAAAGAGTCCAGGCCACCCACTAATAGACAGTGGTTCTCCAGAATTAATGACATTCAACATATCAAAGATCGAAATGCCTCACTGTATAAATGTGAGGAGAGGTTTTGAGAGACCTGGTTTTACTGGATTGATTTTCAATTTATTGTGAATTATTGTACATTTCTGAAATAGATATTCCGGGCATTATTGTTCCCTCTCTTTCTGCCAAACAACAGGACCATGTAAGATTGTTCTTGCTATTAGAGAGAATTAGAATTTTTGTTTTCTCTATTCCCTTGTGTCCTTTACCCCTCCTCCTCTGTTTTTTGCTAGCCCGTCATAGGTAGGCTAGAGCTTGCTCTTTTTGTCAAACATGTCCCCTTAACTACCTGGGTTTTTAATTCTATTTACATATTACTGTCTACCTCTTGGGATTTTCTATTTGATAAACCCAGTGTACTTAGACAGTTAATGGTTGATGGCTAATTGTAACAAGTCTTATTAACAATGCATCTTTTGTTGACTTTAATGTTTTGACACATGTACTCCTCTAGGGTACTCTTTTTTATTCTGTTCCTACAAAGATTTGTGCTGTTAAATGAATAATGTGTCTTTGTACTTTTATATTTGTTCTGCCCTTGTTATAAAAATAAAAAAAATATGCATATGTTGGTCCAGGCCCATTACAGCGTAAGGGTGCACACCAATCTGGTTCTATAAATGCACCATCCTCCATTCCATTGGCACTTTCTGGTTATAATGATATTTCTTATGCCAGCAAGGTATCCTGCACAAAAAGCTTGTATGCCATAGAGTATATTCAATAGGTCTTTTCTTTACAGTATATATCATGGAAGTACATATCTCATGGCAATACTGAAAGCCTTACTAGCCCTTTATCAAGCTTAAATTATATATACTCATTCACCACATATATCTCATTTGCTACTGTTTAACTTGTATGTCAATAAAACTGCTCATGCTAACAAAGCAAAGGGACTTTACACAGCATATAATTGTCTTCCCTGGGTTTCCCCACTACCAGACCACCTAGGAAATACCCTGCACTTTCAAATTTGGGGAAACAGTTGATACTTGCCTTGCATTCTCACAATACCCTGATTGGTGCTTGAGCTACCAATAGCCAGGAGCAAGTGCCCTTATGTGAGGGCAAGGAAACCCTGTTTAACCCTGTAAAAGTTTAGATGTTTTTAACCCTTTAACCTCTTGTTTTTGTCCATGAGCCCCAGAGATATGTAAATATTATGTTATGGTCAGTGCAGAAAACTAGAGAGAAATACACACACCTCAGCAAATCGGGGTAGCTCCTAAGGCCACTGTGCTATTTCCAAAGCTTACAACTAACTGTATCTTGATTATTAGTAATTATATATATTATATATTGTGGGGTATAGCTCAAAAATGGGGATCACCTTCCCTGGGAAAAAGGTAGTGCAGGCAGCAAATGTTCTTTTTCAATCTGACTTGCCGTCAGTGTTTTTATTAAAAAAGTTGCAATAAAACAAAATAAAACAGAAAACAAATCCTTGCCATCCAGGCTCTGACTAAACAGACAGGTTTCCTTGCTACCAAGTGGTGAGCTTATCTCAGCCACCTCACAAAACAAAAGTACTTTTCAGCAACCTTTTACTCACACACATCCAACTTGTAGGTCTCTCAGAATGCTGTCTGAGTCCCAAGCCAGAGCAACATCCTACTTCAGCCTTCCCCCTTTTATCCCACCTGGATAAGCCATCGTTAAGCAATTAACAATCCAGGTGAGAGACACAAAACCCGAGCTGGATTATTCAGACCCAAAGTCAATCCGAAATCCTGGTCAGGGTTCCCTCAATGACTTCTCCGTTCCTTATGTCACAATATATAGATATCGATATCTATATCTATATATCTATGTATAGATATCTATATCTATATAAATATATCTATAAATAGATATATAGATATATACCGTATTTTTCGCTCCGTAAGACGCACTTTTTCCCCCCAAAAGGAGGGGAAAATGTGCCTGCGTCTTATGGAAATTTGGTTTATTTACTAAGAAAGTTAAAATGCTTTGATTGCTGTGGATTAGTTTACTTCCCACATACGCATTGCACTTTGTCTTTCTTCATAATAAAAGCCCAGCTGTACTCTGTGAAACCTATACACTAAGGAGTACATGTATATATAAGCCCCTTTTTATGATTTAAATAGTGTAGTGTTTAGAAAATAATGACCTAAATACCTGCAGTACTTAAAAAAATGTTTTAGAACCACAGACCTGTGCTAAATTGTCAGTAACATTATGGACATGCACCCAAAGTGAGGTTACTAAAGTGAATGTCACTTTCACATCAACATACAATACATACAATAGCCAGGCCTGCATTGTGCATGCAGAAATTACAGTGTCTGTTCACTGTTCCTAGAGTTACCACCTTTTGGTCAATCATAACCAACCAAAATATGACATGGTTTTAGGACATGGTTAAACCCCAGTGCTTCTGACAGAGAGGGGGTGGCTGTCACACTACACATGTGCTCTCCTAGTGTACACTGCAGGACTGACAGCTCATCCCTGCAAAGTGCAGGAGACTGCTGGCTATTAAAGAGTTTGGAGAGACTCCCACTACCCCAGCTGAACCCTCTCTTCCCATAGCTCAACACCTGAGGCTGGAGCCTCTTCTACTTCCTCCTGGCCCTGCCTTTCAATGCACTTTAGGAGTAAGCCAGGGAAGAGTAGCCACTGTATGAAAGACAAGGTGTCTCAACATCTGACCCCACAGGCCTGAGTTTCTACAAAATAAATAAATAAATAAATAAATGCTAGCATCTTAACAGGAACTGAACTCAGCAAGCTATGCCCAAAAAGGCAGACAGAGGGCAAAGGAATAGTCAGCAGTTTTGCTCCTGGTCTCCCTGCAGATTATATTTCCCAGTTACTAAGTTACCATGCCTTGTTCTGCACTGTGTCTCTGCATGGAGGTGGCCATCTTGGTGAAGGCAGGGCTTTGCCTCCTCCTGTCAGAGCCTCTAGTACTGAACAGTGAGTAGCATAGTAGTGACATCACCACATCTCACTCTAAATCTCCATAGACTAGCAGCAGTGCCTTAGATCTCACACTGTAGATACAAAGCAAAAATGTATTAGGCTGTAGGCACACAAATGCTATGACAACTTACTTACAACATACATACAACTTACTTACTTACTTATGGAATTAAAAAGAGGAAGGCAAAATGTAGATTTTTTTTGGCTTGCATTTTCTAAATATTTTCTATAGCATTGCAAATCTTCACTTTTCGAGTTCAGTTTCACTTTAAAATAGATATGCTGAAAAGCAATCTGTAGCGGTGCCCTGGTAGAAAGTAAAATGAGGAATGGGTGAGGTAAACTCTTTTTTAAGCAGAATAAGGAAAATATAAAAAAATAAAAAAGGCATTTTGAGGCTGCCATTCTACTTGCTGACAGTTCGGAGCTACTATACAAAAAGTGAATGTTGCGAGAATGCCTTGGGTATGGAAGTGCTTGCACCTCATGCATTGTAAGTGTGTTCCACTAACAACCGTACACATCGGGTGTGAAGTCACAATTGCACAATAGACGTCCTTAAGCTAGCCATACACTAGTAGAGTTCGAAATGAATGTTCATATGAAAGATCTTTCTTTACCACCCAATAATGCCATCAGACACTTGACTAATGTCGATAAAAATGTTGTTTGATTTTAATGTGTGATTTTGGAATAAATAGAGTTTCTCGAGTAAAAACCACATTCATTGTTAGAATTAAATTCGCTTGAAAAAAAAATTGCCGTCCTGCTCCTTCAAAGAATTGATCAATATATTATTTCTTATTGTTTACGAATACCAACTGGTAGCAACAATGCCATAAGTAAAAGTATGTTGTCAGCACACCTTAGAACCTATTGCAAAGTCCAAGCATTTATTGAAAGATCACACCATAGGGCAACATTTTGGTACAGCCTGAAGGGGTCTTGTACATTTCAAAACCATTGCCTCATAATATGATCTTTAATAAACTGCTGGACTTTGCAATGTGATTCAAGGTGCACTGACAACATATTTTTACCATTACCTAGAACAGAGAGTTATCTCCCCAGAACAAGTTTCCCATTGTAATGTATTCTGCAGATTATTGGACAGGACCAGAAGAAACAGTAATGCGAACAATTGTAAAAATGTGGAAAAAACAATGATGTAATATAACAAAGAAAATGTAAAATGCACATTATTATAGTTGAGGTAGAAAATTTGAAAAGCTGAAGCAGGATGCGTATGTTTTGTAGTGCCAAAGTAAACCCAATATACTGTACTTCCATATGGTATTTTTGGTCAAATGAACAGAACAGATAACTTGGCCCCAGATATCTTCAGCACCAACAGAGGTTACATTTAGAATTGGTGTAGGTCTAAATGTATTATTACTAATCAAGCACAGTACTGTTGTAACACATCTCAAATGAAAAGAATCTCAGCAAACAATGACTTTGTAACCTCACCGCAGTAACCGGGATCCAATTTACAGCAAAAGTCTGTCTCACAGTAGTCAGTCTCAAGAAAAGCTGAGAGGAGAGTCATAGAAATAACAGAAGTGCTACAAGCCAAGATAAAGCAAGGAGCTATTTAATAAAATGAACTTCCAGCATAAATGTAAGTTAAACATGACAGATATTGGGATGTAGTGGCTCTACCCAGGGTTTCACCTGTGCAGCTCCATCTGAGGCTTAAGGAGAACCATTCATAAAAATAAATTAATGAATCTAGCTTTCGCATACAATTGTGAGTAAATCTGCTCGGTGAGTGTGTTCAGTTTGTAGTGCGGTATATCAGTAAAGCTGTTTGTGCAGTTTGGAACTGAAAACTAAAACAATGGGCACATATTCTTGCAGTCTCAAAGAACATTCCAGCAGAAATAGTGTAATGCCAGTAGGATTTGATATGCCTTTACTAAAAAATCTTTAAAAAAAACAGTTGTGATAAAAAAACATGTGTCTTTGAAAATGTTGAGTGAGCGCACCACAAACTGTATATGACCCAAAATTACTAGTGTATTAAAAATATTTCACAATTACAAAATGTACAGACACACCATTAGGTTATTGAGCTTATATACCACAGCCTTGTGTATATGAGTAGAAAATAACATTAGATAAAAAGTAGATAATACAAATAGAAAATAATATTATAGCAATTGAAGAAGCAAGATGTTTCACCCTGGTGCATAGGATGGGAAAAAAATGATTTGGGGACCAAAAGACCCTCTTTATCGTAAAAAATAAAATCATCTTCCTACATGCTGGTTTAATGCCTATAACTAGGCCCTCTATGTCTCAAACACGCTTCACCATGTTCACAAGTTTTTTTTTGTCCCCTATTGGAGATTTAAAAAGTAAAAGTAATAGGACCCTACACTTCACATGACCAGCCTGTAGATATCTGGAGAAGGTACGTATACAAGAAAAAGCACAAATTACGACTGGTTGAGGGTGGGGTGTTAGAGGGAGCACTGAGGAGCCTGGATCTCGGATTTTAGATTTGTGCTGTCTCAGAGAGAAAGATATTAAAATGGACAGCACTAAGTCAAGTGATCAGAAGCTGTAGTAACACATCATGTCAATAGTTTGCACAATCAAGTCGCAGTTGATCAAAGAGAACTCAGATTAATGTAAGAATATGTGAAATGTTTGTTGTATACCATTAGTGCATTGTTGAATTATTTGACTTTCCTTCAACTGCTTTTTACAGAACATAAATCAATATACAATATAAAATGTAACATTTACTTTACCAAGGCTGTAATCCAATCACAAAAATAAATGCAAAGAGAACAAAAATCTTTGCAGAGCCAATTTGGAGCTGAAGAGCAAAACACATCTACCATGTCCTGACAAGTCCTAAGAACTGTCTCAGAAGGTAATGGATCCAGTTTGCTCACATCCTCCTTTATATGGGGTCAGGAACCCAACTTTGTTTTTCACCTATGACATAAATCATATCATTTCCCCTCTGATCTTTGAGACAGGCGTATCATTTTACAATTCAGAACTTTATGTCCTCCATTTCCCATAGGAAAGTTAGACCATGTCCAGGAAAGTTACAAATGGACAGATGACAGGTGTCTAGGGACTTAGCAGGTCATCTAACACTGTGGTCAAATTGTTTTATAGATTGATGTCTTGTAAGTAGATGTTTAGGTCTGTAAGAGTTTAATAGGTTTAGACTGTTGACAAGTGTTGGTCATACTGTACTGGTAAAATACAGATTGTGAATCACTCATAAGACTTTAAGTTATAGAGCAAGAGGAGCCTTATTTAGAGAAATATAAACACCTTAATGTGGAACTTAACTTTTCAGTCATTTGCTATGCTTTGTGTTACATAAAGTAGATTTCTTTTTAGAACCTGTTACGTTTTAATGTAGACCTTCTATTAACGTTGCAAGTCTGCATGTATAAATTCCAGGCATGCAACAATATACAGCAACAGTATAATTTTTCAAACAAGTCACACCTTAATTATTATATGCAGTCCTTGAACTCTATCCATGGGATTTTGCCCAGGCTGAGATGATGTCAGTCTGCTGCAAACAGGAGGAAGCATTTGATCAGTCTCCTTTCCTCCAGTGATCAGATTACAATACTGTAACTTTGTACCAAGTCGCAAGGTTAAATGCTGCAGCAAGGGCCGATTTGTGTCAGCCATTAATAAAACACAGCCAAGAGCTGTACAGGCACCAGGATTTACATAATAGTGTTATCTCTTAGAGACCACCTCTGTCCAGGAAGTAGATGCTGACCATCAGTAATGCCTTACTAATTTACATAATAGTGTTATCTCTTAGAGACCACCTCTGTCCAGGAAGTAGATGCTGACCATCAGTAATGCCTTTATCCTTTCGGATATAAAAGCAGATTAAGAAATTGTCAGGGGGGTAATAAATACCTACCATAGATACACTTACACATTATGTATGCTACACTTAAAGGAGAACTATGAGGTGAGTTAAAATCACTCATCCTCATAGTTCCAGCCGATGTGTGACAATGAAACTGTCACGTCTGCTCAATAGATCGGGAAGTGAGCGAACACATACCGTCGCTCGCTCACTTCTCTATCATCTACCTGCAGAGAGCCGTGTCAGTCACGGCTCACTGCAGGGACTCCCCCCCTCCCCGCTCCGATCCTCCAGCGCTGACTGGAGGAACAGACGGGGTGGGGGCGGGTACAGCGGGCTCTGCCTCTAGATAGGCAGAGCCCGCTGTCACTCACACAGTTGGGTGGATCTCGACAGTAATGTCTGTGACAGTCTCAGTATACCGGTAGCTGTAGCTCGCGATATACTGAGCTTTGGGTCACGGGAGGAGTTTAGTGTATGTCCTCCCGTGACCCTTAAGACAACTATGGGGAAACACACTTACCCCATAGTTCTCTTTTAACTTGCTGGGTCCACTTTAATACTGTATGTGCTCTTGTGTAAGGGATTTCCTATTCTACAGACAGTGGTCATTTGCAAATGGAATGAAGGGTAATCTCTCCATCTGGGATAGGTGTTCCACATTAAATATCCAGGATAAAGAAACTGCAAACATAACATATTATGTGGGGAAGGCTAAAACCTCTCTCAAGTTTTTATTGCTATATGTGTAACCAATGGATATAGTTCCCCTCGCTTTTATTGTGTTAACTGAATACCAAAAAACGAAGCAATACAGCTTATAAAATATTATATTACACTCAAGGCAAATCTATCAGTTCTAATTTAAACTGTAATGTTACTGAACTTTTGAAGGAAGTTTTAGGTGATGTAACTTCCAAATACTTTCAAACATTAAAATTCCGACTGCACAAGGAAAGCGATTAGACCAAATCTACATTACCACTTTATTCTCCATAATCATCCATCAGACGGCAGAATGAGGGGATTGAAATTGTCTATGTGTATGAACGGTTGGTATTTCCAGACTGGTGTCTATACCCTGTTAAGGAGTCATGATAGACATTTACATTAATTCACCTGTCAACATTGCTTTCCTTTAATAGGATTTGTAGATTTCTATTTAGGTTCTGCGCTTGATTAGCAATACAGTGGGGGGTTTTTTGTGCTCTTTCCTTGCAAAGCTTTGATATCCAGAGAATTCATAGAATTTTCTGCTTCTCTTACATGAAGATATTTTGTTTTATGGAAATTAGTATTTTATTGTTTCCTTAAATGACATGGCTAGATGATTTATAAATGCGATTATAGTTTTTATATGAGACACTCAAAAAAAGGATTAATATTAGAAAGATTGTATCAAGCACCCTGCACAGTACAACATTCTAAAGGAGAGCAGGGTCATATTAACTACGCAGATTGATTTCACAGGGAAACCTGTTGACTAGAAAAGAGAGGATTTATTTTACGAAATTCATACTTAGACACTTAGCCATCCATACGTTTCTGAAAAGGGAATTAAAACATTATAATCCACCGTCAAGTTAAAAATAACACAAGGGCAATGCAACGGGAGCAGAAACGCATGCAATGCTCGCATCATTGGGTTATGTCAGTCATTAATATATTGCATGTGTTTCTGCTCCCATTTGCCCTTTCTCTTATGTGTTATGGGATGCATGAAAACTACCTGCGATGCTTGTCTTGAGCCACATATTTGAACTGCTGCTCTGTGCTTTTCGGTCAGTTGACACGCAGCTCCAGTACCTAAAAAAGAGAGGAGCAGGAGGGCAATTAATCAAATAGCAGTAGAATTCTTCAGAGCAGCTCACGCCCCCTTTCCCCCTATCCCACAATCATGGCCTAGTTGTATGTGATACAGCCTCTTCCATTGGGTAAGATAACTTGTTTTATTTTCTTAAGAGTGGTATTATTTTAAGTAACTGTTTAGCTTGAGTCATAGTGATGGGCCTAAATGAATTTGTTATTATTTACATTACATGTTTATGTTTAGTGTTATATTTAATGTTGTTTAAATATATTTATTAATAATGGTTGTGGCCAGTTTAATCACCAGTCCTTGTTTTGTTAATTTATATTTATTTTGCTTTAACTTTTATTGTGCTGACTATAATCTATTTTTTTTCCCAACCTGGTGTTCAGCCTTTCAGAAACCCTGTTTCCAGACCATTTATTTCACCAAAAATATTCCCATAAGAGTACATTACATGTGCATATAAATGTATTCTAGGCTTGTTAATTAACTGTAAATCCTCTCTTGTGTAGACATCCAAAAGCCCTAAGACTGCTGCTGGGCGCCGCCATCTTGAATATGACGTTAGAAGCTCCAGCAGACTCAGAGCTGTCTTTTAAGTTACACTCTATAGTGTTGCCTTTCAATACTCCCCCATCAGCTACATAAAAGGTTATGTAGGGAGGTGAGGGGAGGAGCAGAGACCCTGGGCCAGCACAGAGAGTAATTAGACGCCCCCAAAAGAGGAAAGGACTGTGACATGCTAGAGAATTGTGTAGTCAAATTTTCTAGCAAAGGCACATTGCCAGTAAATGAAAAATAATTTATGAAAAGGAAAAACATTGCAATTAAGAATATTAAATACTTTATATTCATGTGCTTTTAATTGCATTTTAAGTTAGTGACAAGATTTCTTTAAAGTGCCAATAAAAACTCCCTGTAAAGAAGAAAGTAAATGCTTACCTCTCCTTCCACCCTATCATCATCTCCATTTAGGAGAACTCACTGGGTAATGTATCTTTGGAAACCAACACTGCTGGGGGTGTTAATCTCCTGGAACCTCACTGGGTTTCACTGGGCATATTTGGAACAGCTGTCATCAGAGGTTGTCTCACTGCTACCGCTGCCCCTAGCTTTCTCACCACATTGGAAATATTTGGGGTTGATTTACTAAAATCAAATAGGCTCTTCACTTTTCAATGGACTTTGCAATTTGCAGGTTAAGTTCCCTTGTGTAGGTGAATGTGGTGAAATTTAATTTTGCAAAGAATACCCAATCACATGCAAGGAAAAAAAACACACAGTATTTTTGCTTGCACATGATTGGATGATTGAAGTCAGCAGAGGTTTCCATTCATTTACTAGGCTAAAGGGAACATTCACCTGCAAGCGCAAATTCCCTTGCAAAGTGAACAGCCTATTTGCTTTTAGTAAAA
Source organism: Nanorana parkeri (assembly GCF_000935625.1). Lineage (NCBI taxonomy): Eukaryota > Metazoa > Chordata > Amphibia > Anura > Dicroglossidae > Nanorana > Nanorana parkeri. The sequence continues at coordinate 320,808 of NW_017307599.1, forward strand.
AGATCCCCATTGATTTTGAGGGGAATGAACAAAGACATTACCTCTGCTGCATTCAATTGCAATGATCTGGCTTTTTTTTTCACATTAAGTACTACCAATCTAACACTAATCTAGTGTGACATTGCTAGTTCTTGACAACAGCAAGGTATTTTAACCAACAAAGTCAACATTTAAAATGCAACACAATTTATTTAGCCTGATTGTGGAAATAGGTTGTCAACTCTTGTATGCAAACCTAAAGATATTATTTTTTTATTTTTTATAAATTCTGTTTTTATTCCAAGAATTTTTTTTCAAAAAATACAAACAAAGGTACATAACACATAACATTGTCAAACTGTATGTAGTTACATAATCAAAGCATTGTACGTTGTCACAACACAATTTAACCACAGGAGTGCCCCTAACTTCATCCTGTCCTATATAAAAAGCGAGACATCTCTGGTGTGAGACCATGACCGTCTCCATGGTGTGGCCAGGTATGGTGGGTCCTGTATGGTACTATGCAGGTATAGAGCCCTGTAATTAACCCACATCCTGATATGACAGGTATGATGTCAGGGGCCTATAGATATGAAAAAGGAAAAGGAGGGAGGTAGGGAAGGAAACAAGATTGGGAAAAGAGCGGGTAGGGAGGGCAGTTTCTCTCTCAGGCCGTAAATCCTAACTGTACATTAACAGCTGGTATTCCGTAGAGTCGAGGAATTCAATCCAATAGAACCATGTGGAGCAGAATCTAGACACCGTGTCCTTTATGGAGCTGGTGAGATCTTCCATATGTTTAATATCATTAACTCGCTGGAGCCACTGTCGTATGGTGGGCGGCGACGACTGTTTCCATAAAAGAGGTATACAGGCCCTCGCCGCGTTCACCAGGTGTACAAGAACGGATTTTCTATATGCCTTCAGGGGTACGCTATTGTGATGTAGCAAGAAAAAGGCCGGGTCTAGTGGGATTGGTCTGTCAGTAAATTGCTGCATCACGTCCCTGACCTGGGTCCAAAAGTTCAACAGCAATGGGCATGACCAAAAAACGTGATACATGTCAGCTGGTGAGGAACCACAACGCCAGCAAACGTCTGGCACCTCCGGAAAAATCACATGTAGCTTATGAGGAGTACGGTACCACCTGGTCAATATCTTATATCCAGTTTCCTGGTATCTGTTGCAGATAGACGACCCCAGGGAGAGCCGCAGGATCTTAGATCTCTCATCAGGGGTAAACCGCACCCCCAGGTCCCGTTCCCAGCTCCCAAGGAACGGCAAAGGTTGATCTATGTCCGGGTATATAAGCAGTTTGTAGCAGAGTGACAATGTTTTAGATAGGGGGCCTGCCGCAGTGCATTCTCGTTCGAACGGTGAGAGTGGCCTAGATAAGAGACTCGGGGACGGTAGTGAGGATAGATAGTGCGTCAATTGGCGTAGCCTCCAAAAGCCTAAGGAAGTCAGAGCTCTGTGTAGGCAGATGGGGGTGTCATGGCCGCTGTGTGTCCATTCAGGTGGCCCGTCTGCACATCGGGGGACATGGGGTAGAGGGGTGGATGGCTCACCAGTGTCCCGGCGGTCCCGTCTGATCTGCCGCTCTGAAGCTACGGATCCCGCCGCCGACGGCATATCGCGTCTCGGCCGCTGCGGCGTAGGAAAGTCCGGGGATGCGGCAGTGGAGGTAGGCCGCACTTCGGTGGGGGTGTCCTGACGCACGAAAAGCTTTTTAAAAGCTGTTTTCGGCGTGGACCGCTGCCCCCTCTGCTTGTTCTTCTTGGACATGGGGTTAGAGTAGGGTGGGAAAGGGCGGAAAGAGTGGGGTCAAGGCTGAATCGGGCCCGGAGCTGCACGGCCACACTCCTCACACGTCCATGGCTCGGCCACGCCCCCCTAAAGATATTATTTTAAACAGACCTCTATTTTTCTATGTTAATAAAAAAAAGTACAGCTATTAGTAATTGTCAGTATCTGGATGAACCTTGCAGAGTATTATTTTTCTAAATAAAGGATATTTTAGAACACTGAGGGGGGTTATTCACAAAGCTGATCTGTCATTACAATGAGAACTCGGCCGAGCTGGCCAGCTCCACCGAGTTCACAGTGGTACCGAGCAGAATAACAGAGCCGAATGCCGCTCGGCTAGTCTCACTGCTGTTCGGCCCCTATGAGAATAGGCCGAACAGCAGCGAGTAGCCTGCCAGAGGTTCGGCTCACTTGATCCAGATATTGGATCGAACTCCTTCTGCCCTTTGGGTCAGCCGAACATGCTTAGCATGTTCGGCCGACCCGAAGCCAGCTGAAGCAAGCCGATGTACGGATTTCTGGCTCCAAGCAAACCAAACCCCGACCAGTTCATTCATCACTAGTCTCTTCCAGGAGTTGTGGCACAAGGTTGGTTCTTTGCTCAAGTAGGGATTGGGTAGTTTAGTTTGAAAATTGACTGTTAGCTCCTGGGACTCTTTGTATGTTCTGTGTATCTCCTAGCCTCTACCTCCCACCACAACATAAACATGTGAAATGGTAAACTATGCTTGAGTGTTAGGATTTGAATAAGGGTGTTGCATTGCATTGTAAATGGCCAATTGGCTGTTTCAAACTTTTTCCTATGAACTTTGTTCATAAGGGAAGCAAGGACTGACTGGGAGACCCACCAGTGTGACATCAAGTGAAAATAAACTTTAAAAATGATGTAGGTTTTGAAAACAGGAATCAATCATTGGTGCATTAACTCATCTTTACACAGCACCTGCTCTGTTAGACAATTGTTTGGGCATTGCTCATTCACAAGAATTTGCCTGAAATTGAAGTGTTACAACAGCATTAATGTCTTAGTAATTTGAGTGTTTTAGCAAATGTTTATAGCTCAGTGACTCACTTCGGAAACCCACAGTGACCACTATATACAGACAGACCCAAATGGATCTAAATACAGCTTTGCATTTAAAATCAAAGAGGTATCTACATAAATATGTTTATGGATAGTGATTAAGTGGTGATAAGAATATGCCCTAGAAATAAGCTCGTCTACAATAACATTATGGTGTATAAAAACAGAGCTCTCATGTGCAAGTAAATGCATTTCTTTGCAGTCACGCCATGATAAAATACAATGTTTATGCACTAAGCTAGGAACACCCTTACTTTCAATGGAAGAGTAGGCACTTTGGCATATGGGAACCAGTATATATGGGACACAAAAAGCTGTGTATGTCAAATGGTATTTTTTTTTCTTAGTCTTGGATAGAGCGGGTAAGGTTTGGAAGCGATGTTGGGTTTTTACATCTATCCAGGGCTTAGAGAGATTTATCCCAATTTCCTGTCCTGCTGACTACATTTTATAAGACAGGAGGTGAGGGCAACTCTCCAACAGCAACACAGACAAAATAAAAATGATTTTCTTTAGTATCATAAGGGGAAGGTAGAACCTTTCTCAGATTGTTACTTCTGTTTGTGCCCCTGTTGCAGATTTTCCCTTGCATCCTGTCAGTGGCGGAGCTAAGGAACAAAGGGCCCTGGTGCAAGATTTTTTTTGGGCCCCCAATCCTGTCTGGCGTATCTCTTCTCAGCAGAACAGAAAGAGAGGAAGTGTGGCTGTTATATTTTCCACTTAGAAAAACTACAATCATAAAACAGTGTAAAACTGGGGCGCCACACAGTTCATTAAGTAAAGTCAAATAGGCTGTTCACTTTGGAGGGGGACTTCTCTTTGGCTTAGTGAATAAGGTGAAGCTCTGCTAACGTCCATCATCCAATCGTGTGCAAGCAAAAATACTGTTTTTTTCTTTGTTTTTTTCTGACATGTGATTGGGTATTCTTTGCAAATTTGACCTTATTCACTAAACTAAGGGAACATTTCCTTGCAGAGTGCAAATTCCTTTGCAAAGTAAACAGCCTATTGGCCATAAAGCTTTGTTAACAGTACTGCTAGGATTAATAAATGCTTGCTATAGACACAGATCACACCAGCGCCTAAGGATCTTGACACGGGATCCAGCATATATAATAATGGTATTTGTAGTAAATCTTCACAGAGTTAAGCTGCTCCTTAACAGTTAGGGAGACTATCACTTTATCTGTAAACAAAAACCAAGAGAGCGCCTTCTCCTGTGCATTTTTGTAAATAGATACAAAAAACAATAAAAACCTACTCACAAATTTGAGGTGCAGGGAGCGTCTGAACATAGAAGTCACGGAATTACTCTATCTGCAAGGCTGTTGGAGAATGAGATGAGACCGGCAAAGACACGCTGGTTCTTCTGTCATCCAAACCTCCACTGGCTGAACGCGTTTTCGGGGCACACCCCCTTCTTCAGAGCCTCTGAAGAGATTAATACATGACTTAAGGTGCCCATACACTGCACGATTGTCGTACGATTGAAACCTGGCGACGATCGGAATATCGTACGATCATCGTACGACACATCCAACTTGGCTCGATAGGGGTCGATCCGATAATCGTACGGCCGTACTAATAATCGTACGATTTCGATCGACCGACGGAAGTAATCGTTTGATCCCGAGCATCATTCGTACCATGCCCTTTAAAGGGCAAAAACCAAGTGCATTCTCTCCCACACTTGTTGAAAGCAAACGATGGCTGAGGATATGAGTAGCATGGCTATTGTGATGGTTGGTGTTGCTGTCATTCATGCTCGCCAGCAACGCAGGTCATCGCGTCGAAGACTGTGGACCAAGAATTGGTTGCAGAAACGTGACATTTACTCGCACGTTGCTTTGCTGCAGGAATTAAGGGAAAACAACCCTGATGACTTCAGGAATTACCTCCGGATGTCAGATGCAGCATTCAACCACCTACTGGCTCTGGTGTCCCCCCACATCCAGAAGGTTGACAGTGCGTTGTAAGGCTATTCCTCCTGACCAGCGGCTCATAGCAACACTGAGATTTCTCGCTACTGGTCGAAGCTTGGGGGACCTGAAGTTCTCTGCAGGAATCTCGGCGCAGGCACTTGGGCGCATCATCCCCCAAACGTGTGCAGCAATCATCAGAGTGTTGCGTGATGAGTATTTCAAGGTAAATGTTGTTATTGCACCTTAAACACAAATATGCTAAGAATGCGTTTGGGATAATGGTGAACCGATTCCGCATTCTCCACACTCCCATCAACATGTGTCTACCCAAAATTTATATATTGGTTTACTGCTGCTGCACCTTTCATAATTTCCTAAGGCGTCAGGGCAACTCCTACATGCCCACACACATCCTAGACCAGGAGGATGTTGTGAGTGGCATCATACAGCCAGGGGAGTGGAGGCATAATGTGGTAGCCCTTGATGGTTTGGGACCCATGAAAGCACGTCTGCCAACCACGTCCGCACGACAGAACAGGGTGAAATACTTGCAGTATTTCAATGGCCCTGGTGCAGTGGAATGGCAGGGACGCATGTAGTTTGCACCTGTGTTCACAATTAATTGAGAAAAAGTCTATTGTTGATTTATTCCTGTTTTATGAAAATGAAATGCCCAGTGATTTGGGTAACATGTTGTAATTGTGTGTTGTATTTGATGATCACATTACAGGTCATGTTGCAGCAGAACAGGGACGACCACAAGTGGGTGGAGTTTGCGCTGCTGTTAGCCGCTGTTGTGCCGTCCTGGAGGATGTTATGGAGCACATGGTGGAGTTGAGGCGGGCTCTCCAGGATGTGCGTGACGAGGTCATGAAACTGTAGGACACCTCACCTCCCCGTTTTTACACATGTGCCACGTTGGCATTTGCACTGCCCTGCCCCTGTTTACCATCCCCCCTTGTTTGGCTTGGATTTAAATTTTGAGCTTATAATATATAAATATTTTTGTCATGTATGCCTTGTGTCAGTGTCCTCATTTCAGCCATTACCACTTTACAGTCTTCCTGCGTGACTGCTGCTGTGCATGCGTTTGTCATGTATGTTTACTTGGGTCAATGTGTGGTTTGCCTGATGCATGTCGCAGGTGTGCAATGGACAGGTACATACAACATACACATGTGTAGGGCGTACTTGACAATTTGACGTTCATCCAACGGTGTCCCAAAGGAGTATGGACATGTTGTTAATTTTGCATGTTTGGGCCTTGGATGGGGGTTAATGGTAATTATTACGGGGTTACTTTTAGCATCCTCATGTGTGGTGCACATGGGGACTGGTCAGCATGTGTGTCAGCTACATGAGGAGATATGGATTTTTGTGTGCAAATTGGTTATTGCATCTGTACTCAACATGTAGCCCCAGTAATGGCTGAGCGAGTGGTCCATGAGGGTACCAGAACAGAGGTGGGGATGCTGCAAGTAGAGCTAGCTGCTGTCATTATCGTTCTGCTTGTCTGTTCGTTTAACGCATGCGCTGAACGAACAATGCGATTGTCATCGAACGATTACTCTACCCCATTGAACGATTATCGTACGATTACCCACAGGTTTTCGAACATGCTAGGTAGTCAAAAGTCGTACGATCGTACAGTATTCACGGTCGCACACTGCCCATACACTGCGCGATTATCGTATGAAAAACGGATCGCATACGATAATCGTGCAGTGTATGGGCACCTTGAATGAGGGGTTGGAATAATTGCTTTTCCACAGATTGCTCCAGATTCTGTCCAGTGTTGCTTATGTAATCAAAGACTTAAGCCTCGCTTTAAAGCCTGAGGGAATCAAACAGTTTTCAAAACTTAACTAAATGTGTATGGCCAGCTTTACTCTGGTGCCTATTGAACTGCACAATTATATTAAAATACACTGCTGTAACAGGAAAGTAGAAGCAACATTGTGAAAATGGAGGTTGTTAGTACAAAGTCAAACTGACCATCTGTATTTTACTGTCTTTAATTGGGCTTTTAAGCACACCTTGAGTCTTTGATTATAAAAGCAACTCTAGAGTGGCAATTTTTCTGTAAAAGCAAATATACCAACCCCTCTTTTAGTCATTATTCATTCATCCCAGCAGGGCTGCTAACAAGGCTTCATGTTAACATTTGACTGTATGTCCTCTTTAATATCAAGACCTCTGTGTTATGTTAATGTATAACCTAGATCAACCTTATTTAAATCTGCTGTGGCCTGCTTTAAACAACTTATTTATCACATTATGTGTGAGCTGTCCAGCTGTACACTATTTTATGATTGCAGTTCCTCTTAGTGGAAAGTAAAACAGGGATGCATTAGAACCTCTAAAACTCAGTAAAAGATTTTGGCATTTGGCTTCCCTGTGGTGTATTCAACAATAGCCCCATATAAAAAGCTAAGATTTGCTTAACAAAATGCTTTTACATTTTATGTAAAATCTTGCTGCTTTGAAGTACATCACTGGTTTTTAATAGTAGCTGTTTAGCAAGCTAAAGCATTTTCTTCCTATTAAAGCAATAATGTAAATGAATGTAAAACATTACAATTGAAACACAATGAGGCATTTGTGCAAACATTGGGATCCGTTCATCAAACAGTTAGGGACTTAAAAACACTGGTGATGGTCTAAGAAAAAGGGAGCCAAAGACACGTGTTTCCCATGGCAACAAACCACCATTTATTTTCTAACCCACACCAAATAAATTCCAGTGCCACTCTGCCTGCCATCCCCCCATGTAACCCAAAGAGATGCCACCCGAGGCAACAACCCAGTATAGACTGCATTTGCAAATAAAGCAATTGTCCAACTTGGCTCATGCACTAAGCTAGGAACACCATTACTTTCAATGGAAGAGTAGGCACTTTGGCATATGGGAACCAGTATATATGGGACACAGAAAGCTGGGACAGAACATGGTCTGTAAACATTGCCCTCTCCTAGGAAATCTGGACAGGGTACCGGCATAGAAGGACGGCATTTTATATCTAGGATAAATGAAGTTGGTGAAAGATTTTACATTTTAACTACAAACACTAAGGGGGTTAGTCACAAAGCTGCCGAAAGGCAGCCGAGTGAATAACCCAGCCGAAGTGTAGTGAGCAGGGGCGGAACTACCGCCATGGCGACCCACGCGGGCGCTATGGGGCCCGCACCAGAGGAGGGCCCGGTCAGGAGCAGGAGGGAGGTTTAGGTGTCCTCAATTTCCGTGCGGCCGCAAGTCAAACACTGCACGGTCGTACGGAACCTAAGGACACTTAACCTGCAATCTTCTCCCCTGCCACACTCAAGTGTAGAGCGGGGGAGGGCGGAGTTATCTCCTGCCTGTGCTCGGCTTTAGGAGAAGCAGCGGAGTGCAAGTGTGATCTGGACTGCTGACAGGTAAGGGGGTCGGGACAGGGACTGAAGTTCTCACATCCATTGAGCTGCAGGAGCCATTAACACTGGCTGCGGCTAGTTCATATGCTAATTACAGGATTTGCATAATAATGAGCCGCTGTATTCATATGCAAATCCCGCAGTGCCTCATTAATATGCAAATCACCCTTCCCACTCCAAGGCCACTTAATGAGGGGGTGGGACAGGGGGGAGTCAGGTCCTAAAGTTGTGTAGAGAAAACAGGGTTCCGGCTTGTTCACACCATATACAGTGCGTTTTAGTGCGGTTAGCTGCTGGAACGCACCGTCGCATAAAAAAACTCCCCTGTGCGTGCTGGAGCAGGAAGGGGTGTGATAGTGCACTGAAGTCAATGGCACCCCCGCCACGCCCCCCTGCCTGCAGTGGCACATTAGTGCCTTGCTGCGGTCCAGTGCGATCTGAAAAAAGCCATACAGTGCATATATGGTGTGAACAAACCCTTAGAATTGGCCAGAGGAAGAGAGGTGAGGTGCTGTGCATCCACACTGCCCACTCTTTGTACCCGCCCATTGTCACCCGCCCATTGTCACCCTCTCTGTGCACCCTCCCACACTACCACCCAGTCTGTGTACCGGCCCACTGTCACCCTCTCTGTGCACCCACCCACACTGCTCATACTGTGCGCCTACACCACCCACACTGAACCCACTTTGTAACCCCACTTTTCCCAGCTTTAATGGTGTAACTGTTTTTTTTTTAGTTGTATCTACACTGCCAAGCCAAAGAAATGAGGGAAAGTGCGTTATATTGCACTGTGTAATACTTCTGTGGTGTGGCATTGAAATTATAACTTAAAATAACACTGCCACACCAGTGAAGCCAGGGAAAGTGGGGTTACAAATGATGAACCCCTGTGGTATTTTAAGTTATAATTTGAACCCCCCTTGTGTAATTGTAAATCCCATTTTCCCAGCTTTATTGGTGGCACTGTTAAAGAATTAGGCCTCGTTACACATGACGTTCTGGCATTCCTGCAGCAGAAACATACAGATTCTTGTGACAGGAATGTCAGGTGTCCCATTTAGATGTGGCTGCTGTACCCACTGAAGTTAATGACCAGGTGATAGCGGCCATATCTATAAGCGGCAGTCTGCACTAATGTGCGTGATATGATTAAATGCAGTTTTGAATAGATCACTGTCTCTGGATGTACGTATCCTGCATTCAGGGACAGTGATCTATTGCAAACTGCATTTAATCATATTGTATAATAATATATGCTGTAGTTCAGGCACCAGCGGGGGGTGCGGGTTGGGGGGGCCCTCTACAAATTTTTGCTATGGGGCACTGTGATTTCTAGTTACGCCCCTGGTAGTGAGCCAAACGATGTTCGGCTATTCACTCCGGCTCAGTTACATCAGCTAAAATCAGCCGTACACGATTGGGTATTGTTTGCAAGGTGACATATCACACATTCTTCAACCTAAGGGAAACTTTGCCTGAAAAGTGCAAATTCCCAAAGTACAAAATGTCATGCTCACCAACTGCAACGTTTTATTTCTGTTATATGCCTTTTTTTAAGCAATCTTGCAACATATTCATGTTTGCGACTCACTGCCCATGTTTTCCGACATTTTGTATTATTTCTCAACTGCACAGTATTTGCATCCAGCATTTGCGACATTAAAAACACTCCAGACTGTCACTCTAAACTGTCGCTCATTAGAGGTATTTATATTTGTGATTGCTGTGATTGGTCAGCACAGTGATCACAAGGTAGAGCGCCATTCAGATCAGCTCTATACATTGTATCTGTGATCTCAGCCTTCCGATGATTGCTTAGATCACAGCTATTATTGAGCTCGCCAGCCACAGTCATTATTCTGCGGTTGATAATGCCTTCATTCATTTAATCTTTTTTTGATAAAATAATCACTTCCTCTCCTGCTTGTGATGTAAGAGCAAGGGGATAGCTCCCAGATGTAAACACTATGGTTTGCTGTGCTTTGCTGTGATTGGTCATTACAGCAATCACAGGGTAGAGAGCCATTCAGATCAACTCTACACATTTTGTCTGTGATCTGAGCCTTCCGATGATGGCCCAGATGACAGCAATTAATGAGGGCACCAGCCATCTAAGGATGTTTTCTGTACTGGCATTTTTAAATGGCACTGCAGAAATACACATCCACCATTTTGCTTTGTAGAGTGGTTAAAAGGGTCATTTTATTTTATACTTGTTTTAGTATGCGAGTCCATCCCACAAGGGATGAGTTACTCTCATGTCTGTAGATATTAACTTTATCTTCAGGTTTATGAGTTTTATGACAAATGAATAACAAATGGGGAAAGGAGAAGCGCCTCAAATAACAATAAAGTGGACAAAAAAACTCCTGGGTTCCAGCGTCAATCTATAATAAGCAAAGTTCCCCCGAAAATACGGAATCCCAAAATAGGAGCTGTCTATAATAATCAAACAGGTAATGATAATGTAACAAATTTTAATGAGAATTAATAATAAAGTAGACAAACATATAAATACACCTACTGACAAAGAACATCTAAAAATCAATTAAAATGACAAACAAGTCCTCCCTGATATCGCCCTGTGTTGATTGATGTAGATGAGAATCTAGTGACCGTCAGTCAGAAAAAACATATAAACAGAGCTCTCGGATGGGCAACAAATTAGCTTAGAGGTGTGTGTGCAGCCCTGGAAAACAGGAGGAGAACCTGTGGATTGTAAATATTCAAAAAACCAAGAAAGGGCGCAGAGAACACTGGCTAGTTAACAAAGTAGTGATGAAAAACTGAAGGTGGTGGCACTTACGTGTGAATGCCAGGATCTGGAGATGGACGGCCGGTATGGAGAGGTTCTTGAATGTTATAAACAGCCTCACTGACCAACAGTAAGGATCAGGGGGTGGGAGAAGAAGACTTAGGCTGCAACTTCTGAAGCCAATATTTGCTTTAAAGAGCTTAGGGCTCATGGGGTGTTCTGAAGCTTAGACATTTGCATATGTAGATAGACTTATGTGCCTATTATTCAGAATGTAGGCAGCCCCAAAACCTTAAATAGCCATTAACAACACTTCTATTGGCATGCGAATAGTGGGTAGAGAATGGAGTGATGGCGTCAATTGTTCAAGTCTTTTGGGGTCAACAGTTAGGCATGAAGGCATTCTCATGACAGATGCTGTCAACTCTGGGAATTAAAGTGACATTAAACCCTCAGATTTTTTAACATAAACCAATACTGTAATGTGTGCCTTACTGTAATCCATGGTTGTCTCTCTTCTCTTTGCTGCTCTTCCTTTTAAATCCTCATGTCTTCTCATGCTTGGGGAGAACTTCCCTTTTCAGCTCAGGGCCTCTACCTGTAGTGCTGGCTCAGGTTACAAACCTATACAAACGTATACACAGACATCGTGTATCCATTCCTGAGACAAGGCAGTCTGCTGCAAAACAGATGTTCTGCAGAGCATGAGAACAGATACAGATTTAAAAGGAAGAGCAGCAAAGAGAAGGGAAACAACCATGGATTACTGTAAGGCACACATTACAGTATTGTTTTATGTTAAAAAATCTGAGGGTTTAACTTCCTGAATGTATTACACTTACAAATTACCCAGCATGCATGTGCTTTGCATATAAGATATACAGTAAATCTGCTGCCAGTTCCACTTTAAGTAGCAGTACAATTGTAAATATGTTGGAAACCCTGGCAAGTTCACCTCAAGACAAAGCTATCAAAGATATAGTGATATTCAATGGACTAATTCAAATAACCATGTTTTCAATAGCAACACCATCTGCTTTTGCTTTCTAACCAGTACTGTGAAACTGTTATGACTAGATAATGTTTTGGATCACACATCCTTTGATAGAATGTCCTGACTTTACCTTGCCAGATCTATTATAACTTTCAACGATTGATTTCTACATTTACTGACATGTTCAGCATGCTCAGACAAGTTTATGCATTTGTTATCTCCATGCCCTTGAAACAAAAATGTATTCGGCAATGCAGCTATACTCACATCATTGTCATCCTTTTCCTGACATGAAACTTCCAAGGGACTTTGATCATCAATATGTGCACATAATGAAAGGACAGTACACCTAACACGAAGGTTACTTTATGTGCTTTTAATTACATTAATGGGTATGAGACTGATGCAACTGTGCTGTGTAGCTTATTGTTTTACATATATTTACTGTCCTGTGTGGCAAAAAGCAAGCTCCAAAATGTTGATTAGATCCTTCTGGCCATGAAGGGCCAAATACAGTATATAATTAGGATGAGTCGTATGATCTTTGCTTTCGCTATTGTACATTTCAGAAATGTCATACATGTCATTGATTTTGATGTCTTACATGTTGCTGTCTTTGTCATACTCCACCATGGCAGTGATAGGCTGTCATAGTTTCTTACCATATATCAACAGTAGTTTCATAAATGTGCATACAATGTGAATGCCCCCTGTTTTTGTTTACCCATTATATTAAATATAATTGCTACTTGTGCCATGCAGTAATTTAAAGTGATATGAAACTCAGGAGTTAAATCTTAAAAATGCATTTAAGTACCTTAACTATTAACAATACTGTACCTTATTTGTGTATCACTCAGCTGTAGATCCTCAAATCATCTCCAAATATTTGCTGACATTGCCCTTCCTTCTGGAGGGTGACTACTTTTGTTCCCCCATAGTCCCTTTGTGTTGTAAAGTAGCCACTGCTCCAGACTCACTCTCATGATGGACTACAATCTCACATTTAGGGGGTTATTCACTATGGAGCCGAAGGATACAGCTGTAGCTTCGGCTGATCCTTTGACTCTGCTCGACCGGCTCTGCCCTTCGGTTCAGTCGAACCGAAGGGCTGCTGTACGGGCTATTCACAATATGCTGACTGAGCCGAAGTGGCAGCTGAAGCATAGACAAAGCGTGGACCAATCTCCATGCAAATGACAGCTGGATGGAGCCAGCCGTGATCTCACGGCTCTCTACGTGCAATTGTAATGACAGATCAGCATCCCCAAATGACCTGGGGACGCTGATCTGTCATTAAACAATGACAGTTATTCAATGGCCAGGACCAGCTAGAAGTCTCTGGCAGGTGCCGACCAATAGGAAACAGTTGGTCGAGCTAGCTGTCACTGCTAGCTACACCCAATTGTTTTTCTTTTGCCGGCATCTTTGCCGGCGTTTTTTAATATTATTTTTAATTTTCTTTTGTTTTTTCTTTTCTTTAAACTATTTTAATATTTTTTAAATGTTCCTATCTTCTTACATTTTTAAAATTATATTTCAACTTTTTTCATTATTCATTTCACTCTTTTTCTATTCTGCTCGGTACCTTGGAGCCGGAAGCATTCGGCTATTCACTTACTGCAGTTCGGCCCCTATGAGAATAGGGGCAAACGGCAGCGAGGGAGCTGCCGGAGCTTCGGCTCAGCCAATCCAGATGTTGGATCCGCTGAGTTGAACTCCTTCTGCATTTCGGCTCAGTTGAGCATGCAGAGCATGTTCAGATGACCGAAGGCAGATGATGTATTGGTGATTTTCACATTTTTTGCTTTCCTCCTGTTGTGAAAGAATACACGATGGTGGAGTGCTGGCTCAGGATTTTGGCAGAAATTTAGATTTGTTGAAATTTTAGTTATAAGGCTGCTTTCTAAGATCTTATAGGTCCAAACAGAAGGTCCGCAGTAGACATGTGTTATTTTGTTTTGTTCCAAATCAAAATTTGAACAAATATTCCGAAATTCGGACACACCTGAATTTCCAAATCCCAATGCATCCAAATCCAAAGTTTGGTTTCTGAATTTTGGATCCCGTTGGAATTTCATTCAAAAACTAAACTGAATCTGACATGTGACTTTTCTGGCCAGTCAGATGTGTTTTTCGGTTTAATGCATCTGAATGGGGTCTGTACACAAAAATGTGTGTTCAGTATACACATATAATACTAAAGCTGAGGCTCCTAGACCCGAATGGCATTCGGGATCCGAATTTCCAAATGTAATTCGGAAATTCGAATCCTGAATGCTATTCGGGTCTGGGAGCCTCAGCTTTAGTAATATATGTATATGACTCCCAGACCTGAATGGCATTCGGGAGCTCCCAAATGCCATGTGGGTCTGGGAGCCATATACATATATTACTGAAGCTGAGGCTCCCAGACCCGAATGCCATTCGGAAATTCGGATCCCGAATGCCATTCGAGTCTAGGAGATTCAGCTTTAGTAGTAATATCTGTTTATAAATTTTAGCGGGCATGTATTAAACAAAGGAAGTAAGAAAGCAAGATTTCACACCCCAAATACCAATTGTTAACTGTGTTGAATATTTTCACCTTAGGGTATGCTAGTAGCGAAAAGGGGAGGGGCTTTTAAGAAATACTATAAACTCTCTTGATATAAAAAAATATAGAAATATTTATTAACATCACATGATTATAGAAAGGTAACTTTCTCTAAAAAACATATGTAAAAAAACAATTATTCCACATGCAATTATTGGTGTCATATCAGTTCCATAGCATAATTACTGTTTTTTGTAAAATATAGTGGATAACTCATTTGGATAGCCCCAACATGTTGGGCCCTACTGGGCTTCTTCAGGGGGAAGTATTTATCCTAAATGAGAAGGAACCCAGGTAAAGTAACTCAGAGACTGCATTTTGTATAAAGGACACACATACATATGTATATCTAAGTTGTTATATCCATAGATATTTGCAAACTTACATAGAGAGAGAGTTTATAGTATTTCTTAAAAGCCCCTCCCCTTTTCGGTGTTAATATCTGTATATGGTTTCCTGTTTTACTCGCAACAAATATTCATAAACTCATCCGAAACAAATGAAATTCGGATTTTGGCCTGAATCCAAAATTAGAACCAAATTGAATTTTGGATCTGAATTCCGAAATAACGAAATATCCTTACCAATTTTTTCCACAGCTTACATGTCTAGTCCTCAGAATGATAGAAGTAAGTTCAGTATATTGAAGAAAGTGCCAGACAAATGGCTGCTAGTCCAGTACAGTTTGTATTTGTCATGAGTAAAAATGACAGTCAACATGTTTTAGGAGCTTTCATTCTTCTTCATCAGGGCTATAGATATTGTATAAATTGTTAATCAGAATTGCATGCACAGGAAGACAATACATTTAAAAAAATGGTTACAGTATATAAAGTAATGTGGAATACTAACTAGAGTATAATGGTTTACTATGAAGACATGAAAGTTACATGAATTAGTTCAATTTCTAGTTACAAAACCATTAATATGTAAAGCAAAAGGATACAACTAAAAGGGGAAAGAGTCTCTTTTACCTTCAGATAATTGTGCTGACTCTATAAGTGAACATCTTTCTCTCACCTCTTCAGCATTAAGGACCACCCTCTGCCAACACCTTAGAAGATGAAAATAAACCCTGCCTCATCACATGACATGCATTGAAGACACCTGCATTTAAGGCATTTAAGGGGGGGCGGTGGTAAGGCTCACCTAAAATCCAACCCTAATCTTAAAGTGTTGTAAAGTAGCCACCACTCAAGGCTCGCTCCCGTGAAAGACTACAAACTCAGTACAAATTAGTGAACTAAATTTGAGATTATAGTCCATCATGGGAGTAAGCTTGGAGCGTAGGCTACTTTACAACACACACAGGGACCATGGGGAACAGAAGTAGCCACCCTCCAAAAGGAAGAACAGTTTCAGCACCAATTCAGAGATGATTTGAGGATCTACAGCTGAGTGATGCTCAAATAAGCCACATTTATATATACATGTTGTTTGAAAATACTATGCATGAAACTAATAGAAAATTACGTAACAGTAAAAAAGAATCATTAAAAATGTCTAGAAAGACAACAAATACATGTTGAATTTCAAAAGCACCCTTTCTGTAATGGGGGCAATATTTTCATGCACTAGTATATTTCATAATAATTTCATATTCTCAGTCATTATAATAGAGTGCAAGACCCCAACGTCAACCTCATATATGTTTTCCTGCTGAACCCATAGCAGAAGCACAGACCTGTATTATATCGACCACCATTAGTGCCTAGGTTATCTGTACTCAGATATGATAGATATGAAGATGAAAGATGACTATGTCATCAATAAAGGAAAAACAGACAAAACAATAAGATATTAATTAATATCCTACATTTGTTTTGCTGTGCATAATACCAATGGATCACAGTGTATACTTTTTTTAAAGCTTTATTCAATGTTAGCAGACAAACAATTGATTCAACTCTATGCATACATGTGCCTCCCAACACACTGCCATGCATTGTAACATGTTTTTGTACATTTGCTGCCTGTATTATTCTGCATTTTTATGGAATGCATCTGTATGGTGTGAACAGGGCACATAGTAAACAATGATGTTCTATGTCTCCTTGCATTGAGCCTGCATTGATCAATTCAGATAAATGGACACTGTCAACGAGCCCTAAAAAATAAAAGAACAAAATCAGCCTTAAATACAAATATAATTCTAATAAGAACAGAAACTGCCAACGTGATTCTGAAGTAGGGAATGCCAACCCTGACACTTTTTATACAACACTCATTACTCCTGTAGTGCTGTTAATTACCAGTTCATGAGTACTGACTTATACAGTCAAAACACATATTCAGTATGCAAGACATATCTATACAACATGTTTTATGAATGCAGCGGTAAAGCAGGAACCTTTCCGCATATGGTGATTGTATATATAACAGTTACCACAAGATTTTCTAATAATTCTACATTTTACATGTCTTTGCAGCTAAAATTATTTACAGAATAGCCTTAGTGTAGTCTTAGTAGCAGAGGTCTGTATGATTGGGAACCTTTGCTCTGGGGGCAAACACAACCAAGTGGTCCCTTTCAAATGTAGATGTTTTGTTCCATCAACATGGCTAATTCCAGGTTTTTCTCAGCTCCCTCACAGTGATCTATCCTTATGGAAAGACTTAGGACTGAAATGTGTGTTTTTCTCATTAACTTCATTAACATACAATGGGGCAGCATCTCACCACTTACAATCCCTCCTAAAATTACAAAAGAAAGGGAAGCTTGTGAGATAGAGACCTTAGATTGTAAGCTCCTTGGGCAGGGACTGATGTGAATGTGCACTGTGTAAAGTGCTGCGTAAATGGGCAGCACTATATAAATACCAATAATAAATAATCACGTAGAAATGTTAACCCTTAAAAAGCCACGAAACCCTAACCCACATAAAAGCAATTTAAATGGTAGACGCATGGTTTTTTTTTTTTTTTTTTTTAGCGTATTCTATGTGAATAGGAACATGTAATAAATATAAAATAGGTGTTATCCAAATTTGGCTGTGCAATTGGAAATACTTACATGTCCCATGTATTGTTCCTGTCTTTATGATCCTGCAGCGGCAGTAGCACAATAGGAAAGGTCAATTTCCCGCTCTGATAGCTGGGAGGGTTGTACAGAGGTGAATAATAGTCACTCCTTAGACCCGCCCAGCACCATCACCAGATATTTGCTTCTTTGGAGTTCACTTTTATTCATTTATTTTTTAAATCCAGTCTAATTACTTACAGTCAGCTCAATATATTTTTAGAGTATATTTCTTATAGCTGAATGTTCTGTGAAAACAAGGTATCAAAAATACTGCTCTGCTTATTTCTTCATTACCTGTCTGAAATTACCTGACTTCATGTTTTCTAATCACCTTTGGGCATTCAGCATTTGAAAAACATGACAGCGACTGATATGATGTATGGTGGTATATTGGAGATCAAACATGCTGTGCTTGAATATATGAAATCATGATAAAACAGTTACACATTTGCATAGAATTTTTGCCGTAACTATTAAATGTAATTATTTTTTAAGAGCCTATTTACAGTAACCCGGTCATTAGCGAGATATGGGGGCTGCCATTACTGACCTCCCACTGATAATCTCTCAGTACAGAGCCATTTAGAAGAGAGCCTCATAATCTGTGAAGTCCTAATGAGCATCTACAGCCAGAACATTTTGAGTGGAGGCGCGTTTAGATTTCTGTTGGCCGAGGTAATCCAAACCAGGTTATTAAGAAAGGTGGGGGAGGGCAGCTAATTTAGGAGCAAGGTGCTGGGGGGGAAAAAAATTACAATTGTACTCTCTATGAAAGTACAGTTACCCTTTAAAGTGTAAAATTTAAATGTGCACACTAACAATAAACTCTTCTTCTTTGCTCTCATTTGGTTAGTTAAATATATAATTGAAAAGCATTTTCTTATATTGTTTGATAATCTGCCAGAAAGCACTACTTCTTAACCTCCTGTTTGACCTGACAACACTGCCCTAGCAGTGTTATTAGCCTGGCTCAGTTACCTTCTGTGGACTTTAGAACACTTCCATGTGTTATGGTGCAGGGGTAGCCAAACTTTCACTCTCCAGCTGTGTTGAAAATACAAATCCCATCATGCATCTGCCTCTGGATGTCATGTCTGTGGCTGTCTTGCAGTGCCTCACGGGATTTGTAGATTTGCTGGAGACTGTGCTTTGTCCCTTGTGATCTTGTACTGGACAGGAAGTTCAGGGAATCAGAACTGAGAGAGTTGGAGTCAGCTGTCTGGAAACATGACCGTAAATGTTGGCATAAATAAAAGAAAAAAATTCTGGGACATATATGTGTATTTAAATCAGATGCTTGTTTACATCAGATTAATTATTCAAAAAAAAAAAGATTGAGAGTTTAATACTACTTTAAGCTTGGTTGTATAGTGCAGTGGAGACACAGCTGACCATTACTTCTTGACTGAGCTGCTTTTACTGGGAACAAATGCTGTCTTAAACACACACTGCAATTATCTACATGTTTCAGCTATAGAAACCTGATATCACCATTAGTGCACAGATATGTGAAAAGCAACTGCTACTTCTTTAAATGAGATTGTAACACTGAACAAAAGGACATGCCGGGGAAATAACACTTCATCCTTTTCTCTATGTATTATTCATTAAAACTCAAGGGCAGAAAGCAAACAGAATGATTTTGTGCACAAGAAAAACACATGCTATGATTTCCTCTGCCGCAACGCTTTTATTAACACCTCTCTCTGAATTATTTACTGTTGGAGAGATGGGAAAGACCAATGTGCACCAGTGAAGGAAAATAAATCATGTTTTTCCTTTGATAATAGGCAGTGTAATTTGTATATTAAAAATTAGTTTATCCTCGCTCTCTTGGCTCTCCAAAACTAATCATGTAGCAAACCGACTTTCCCAATATTTGTCTTATAGAAAACTGAAGATGAACAATTACAAGAGACTGTGTGTAATAAGCACCTGAGTGAAAATACTGAATACTATTACTGCATATGACGGTCATTGATGTTAAAGAGTAATTCAAGGCATCAAGTGAAACCTATTAATAAGTTACTCTTGCAATCTAGCAAACAGTAGTACTGCTGAATTAAGAACTTGCATGCAACTACATTTAATTAATGCCGCCAAATCCAGAGAACACCTCACAGGGTCACTGTAAATGTACTTCCTGAAGCTTGCGCTGTGCAATTTCCTTTCTTTCTGATTCCTATATAACTAATCATTATCACACTTCCAAGGTATGTATGGATCTGATTAGAGAGTGTGAGAAACTGCTTTGTACTAACATGCTGAATAATAACAAGGACTCCGACGTAGGCGTGTTTGGGAAAAGTTTTCCTGCATCAACAGTAGTGTTCTCAGTTTACCATGTTACCTACAAAAGAGACTGGTGCACTTCCAGGATGAAAAATGGAAGTACGAAGCAAATGATGTAAAAAATACACGGAACCCATAGAAATCAGTGAAGGCATTATTGCTTAACTGGAATGATTACAGATAACTTACTAGGGATTGATACAGGTTACTCCAGAGCAATATTTATTGCTTTATGCATTGCCTAATTGAATACTCAGAATACTCTTTTACTGTATACATGAAGCCACAAAGTTATTATCTCTTGAAGTTATTAAATGTATAATTCATTGAAGTTATAAAGATGAATTCAGCATACAAATGATAAGGCATGTGTGCAGAAGGTTCAGCTGTTCCTGGGTCAAGGTTTTTTCATTCTTGAGTGTTTCATTATTATATTATATACTGTGCATGGCAATGTTATACTTTAATTAGGAACCTCCATATGCAGTATGTATCTGCACATTGGAAGGCTTCTAATGGCCACCAATTACAGGTGGGTGTCTTCAAAAGCCTCCAAAGACATATGCATAATGTGTGGCGGTCCCTACTTGCCTATTGCATGTGTAAACAATACCAAGGCATAAAAATCACAGGTACACTATTAAGGTAGAAATCTGATCTTATTGAGAAACAATGTTTTTCACTTAAACATTTAAAATAAATATGTTTTGCTCTTATGTGCATTGAAATGATGGTGTATCAGCTCTAAAAGCACTTTATATAAACTACCAGCATCAGGTATTTTGCATGACAGAGTAGCTCATCCCCAGCACCCTCATTTATAACCTTTCCCATAATTATCCACCACCAATTTTCCTCAAATGCAGCCCCCTTTTGTTTAGCAACCAACAGCTCCTTCATTTTTTGTTACTATACACCCCCTCTTTGCACATTATTTGTGATGAAGGGAAAACAGAAATGTTCAGACCCATGTTGGCCTATGGGAAATCATATGTTAATGGACGTGTGTCCTTTAATATCAGATTACCCCTAATTTGGCACATTCAGGTCCGGCGAAATGGAGTTCTGGTCGATTAGTTTTTCCAGACCTGGCCTGAACCAGGGGTAACTGGATGTAGAGGGACGCCCATCAGTTTAGATCCAGCTGTCCATAGACTAACATTGGGCTTCCGATCAGGTCCGCCTGATCGGTAAGCCTTTGTGAAATGTTGTGATTGAGTGGTATCAAATCTTGGTGAAATATTAATAATAGGGTGGTGTCTGAATTAGAAAGGGCTCTTACATAGGTGGTCACTGTTGAATCTTCTGTTACATTGGTGGAAAGTGTAACATCCATGATTACATTTGCAATCAGTGTGGAATCACCTAATTACAGTGGTGGTCAGTTTAAATGTCCCCATACATTGGTGGCCAGTATAGTAGCCCCTGTAAAATTTACATTGAGTGCAAATGTAAAGGGGGCATAAACACTGACCACCAGTGCAATAAAGGCATTCTAAATGACCATTAATAACCCGATATATGGGGGCCAGTGTAAATATCCCTGTTTCATTGGTGTTCAGGGTAGAACTCCCCATCACATTGATAGTGATTGTAAATGCCCACTTAAAATAGTGGTCAGTAGGAGAATAGCCCACTTTCATTTGAGACCACTGCATCTCTCCCTTTCCTGGGAGTTCGGTTGTAGAAGGGCTCCCTATTATTGGTGTCATTAAAAGAAGAGCTCCCTATGTGTGTCAATGGGAGAAGGACTCCTCATCATTTATCCTACAGGACTGTCCACTTCCTTTGCTGGATGCTGATAGTTATGGGGAGGACTTTTGTACATTATCCATACAATAACCCATGCTGTATGGACTTTGAAAACAAATGCAGTAGAACAGGACTTTGTAACAACAACATGGTTTATTTCTGGGATTCATGGAAAAACTGTGGCCCCTGTAGTTGTTTTATAAGTGTTTGTGAGCCATCATTATCTTTGCAATTATCTACACACTTTGAAAATGAAACTGCAAACACTCTGACAACAGACATACCTGAATGTTACTTTATTGATGCAGATTTTTTTCATACAGAACATTACTGAACAGAAAGATATTTATTCGGTTTACAGTGGGGGCCCCTGAGCAATTGTATTGTTTTGAGTGTAATTGTATTGTTTTCATTGCCTAGGGTTTTAATGTTGCAGAATACATTTTTTTTAAATAAAATGCAAGAGCTAGGCATAACAGCAGATTTTCTGTAACTTGCAATTAATTTAGAAGTTTTGTGTGTGGCCCAAGGATCCTTATGAGTGAAAGTATTGGCTGTGTATCGATTTATGCTCTGGCCTGCCCTAGCACTTATTTAATCACTTAATCTAACCACTTTTTATAGTCTATAAGTTAATTAGAGTTTACTGAGCAATTTGTTTTTTGTTTCTTCACAGACATATACTTTTTTCAACCTACTTAACTTGTCAGTGATGGCACATAACAACTGAAATTATGTTTTTTTGCTGGATTTGACATATGAATAAATATTTGCAACCTAAAGAGTAACAGTTGGCACAGGAGCAATTTGCACGGTGAGGCAGACAGAATTCTGAATGATGGAGGTAAGGGAGGGTGTGGAAGATAATAAGGACAGTATGGCTGCAGAGGAGAGTGAAGCCCAGAGGATAGGTCATGTGGGAGTGATTCCCTACTGTCATCAATCATAATTTATAGATTAATAAAGTGTAGGAAGTAATATAACAACTATCATTCCTATAGTTAATTGATGTCACCATTACAATCATGTCCAGGAATACACAGCTTATTCCTAAAGTCTAATCTAAAGTCTAAGATCAAGATGTCTGATGGGCAGAGGGGATCTGGAGAGATGGGTATGGGGGAAAAATGAGAAAGCCAGAGTATTAGGTAAATGGGAACAGCTAGAAGTATAAGTTAATAGAACAGTATTGGGTGAAGGATATGAGAATCGGGATTAGACCAAGCTGAAGTGTGGGCCCGGAGAAGATTTAGGAAAACAGCTGTGAAGATGCTGGAGGAGAATTAGGAAAATGGCTTACAAGAGAACAGAGAAAAGCGGGCCAGAAGTCAGAAATGTGGAGGTCAGCTGGGGCTAGAGGAGAGCAAGCCAGTGACCGCGGAAGTTTTAGTGGTATAAATTGTATCAGATTTGTTAGGAAGGGGGTAAGGGACCCATCATGGTGCTGTCTATAAATGTGTTTTGGGAAATCTGCAGAAATTTACCTTATAATAGCTGAGTATAGATATTTCAAGGTGTGATATGTGTAGACTGATCAAAAACTTGATATTTCTTTGTCTTCTCCCCCTCCGAGAGAGAGCAAATTCTTTCCCCTTTTAAATTCTGAACATGTCGTCTCCTGGAAAGACTGCACAGAGGGAACTGAAGGGCGGTCACACTGGGCATTAAACTATGCACCCTACTCCCATATTTTTGAAACATCAGGGAACTGTGCAAGATCATATAAAGGCTATGACCTCCGTCTTCAAACTTTCCCTTACTATTCTTAGCTTTATATACGTAATGGGAAGAGGTGAGAAGAGGGGTGAATGCAATTTTTCTCCTGTTCATATCTCCTTCTCCTCCCATCCTTGCTCCCTCCTATGTGACCACACTTTGGAGTATTTATGATTCTATTTTGTTTATTGTGCTATGTTTCTGACGTGTTTATGTTCTTCACACTTTATCTGCAGACATATATGCCAATGCACCAGATGTGAGTCATTTTATGACACTGGATACTGTAATATGTGCATTATTGTACCACTGCTATTTATTACTATACAATACAAATTGTTGTTTAAAAAACAAACAAAAACCTTGATATTATTGGCTTTTTGACTGGATTAACTGGAGTCTCTACAGATATTTGTATTATTTCACTGAACTATATTTATATTATGGCAGTTAACACAATATGTTTATTATGCATTACATATTATGGTAACATCCATATACTGTATAATTTTCATATTTCTTGTTCATGTACATTGTATCATTATCCCACTTTCTATTGCAGTTCTTGTTCAGGACAGTCTTTGTGTATCTAGACAACTGAAACCTTACATGAGATTAGAAACAGGCCAATCCCTGAAGTTATTTTAGAATAGGACTCTTTAAAACTGACTCCAACTACATGCATGCAATATGAATATCTATGGACCTGTGCCATCTTTCTATCTTTGTATATATTGTTTAAAAGAATAAGCCTAACCATATGTAACACCTGTAACCTCATTGTTTTTTACCAGGCACCCACCAAAAGCCTGGTCATGTCATGATTCATAATTTACTGTTTCAACATTGCAATTCTCCGTTCCAATTCAACAAATGTATAGATGGTGACTGATTAATCCTTGCTTACCAAGTCTGCAATCAATGTGAGTACGCAAGATCAACTTAAAACCTTTTTGAAAGAAATATGATGCCAGATCACAAGCCTAGCGAGGTATGGTGGTCACATAAGGTATATATCAAAGGGATAATAATACAAAAGGCTTTTACACTTAACAAAACATATTTGAAGTTCAGAAAACAGACTGCAGCATCTGATCCTGGCCAATCAATAGCCCTCCTACATTATAAATGGAAGCTCAGGAGGGCTTAAATCAAGACATTTTCAAGTCTAAAGTAGCCTCTATCTTGAGACATTTTATTCAAGGAAAGGTCCCTGATCAAAGTGGACTACCTTTCCTTAACTAAAAAAAAATCTCTGATTTTAAGATTAATTGCAAATATATATTTTAAATTAAATGGAAATGTGATGCACTCTGAACTTACAATAAGGACTTGCTTGGTCCCCATAATTAGAGACTAATCTCTCTTTTAACTATTGATCTCAAAATATTACAATAAATATTGGCCAGCTATATATAGTCTTTAGAGAAGAACGCTTTTTAACACTCTAATGTGAATTTTCAGTGCATGGGAGATCTGAAATTGTGTATATGCGGCTGATAACCGAGGCTGATAAAGCCTTACTTTTTTACCCTTTAACCTAAAAAAGCTTTTGATTGCTAATCCAAGGGTTTCAGTTTGTTATATGAAGCTCTTTTTTCTCTGACCCTCTGGCCTGATATTCAACATCCAAAATCTGTCCTCAAGACCCCTAACTTTATTCTAAACTCAGTTAAAATAGGCAGATAAGTTAAGCAGGGCAGTTTGCTTTACCCTATCCCATTTGATCTGGCTACAACTCCATGCATCTGTCCAATCCAAGCAGTCACCCTAACTTAACACAGGCTCATTACGTGAGTCATTTTTTACACATGCTTCAGAATCTGATATCCATCCTTGTGAAGAACACTACAGCCCTTTTGTGAATGAGCAGAAATTTGGAATCCATGTTATAACTCTACCAAAAATCCTCTTCTTTTTCACAACTCTGGGCAGACAAAATCAAGTATATCCGGGAACTGCAATTTTTTTTTACAAATGCCTTTGGAACTCTTTTTGCCACATTTCTTTAAATGATGTAGTGTAGCCAGACTTTTGTAATTGTCCCCAGCTACTGTCTTTTCTCCAATTGCAAACAATTATATTGTTGCACAAGGACATCACTATTTAATGATGTTTCCTAGTCTAAGCCCACAAATAAAAATTTTTTCCAATGGCCTAAAAAACTACTAAATATACACAATGTAAAATGTACATTCTATTTCATTTGGATCACTTCCAGTATATACTTGACCATGATTCAGCATTTAAAAGGGAAGAAGATTACCTTTATCGGAGCCTGGGGATCAGAACTTAACTACCACTTATCCTAACCTAGATGGCATCATCCGTTGCACTATAATTGGAGAAGAATACCACCAGGTAGACCAGATAAAGACCTTTAATAAATAATGCAGACATATATTCTTGTCCAAATCAGCTCAATAGCTTAAATAGCTTCTTTTTAAATTCTTCAGAAGTTTCCTTCAAGGAGGTACAATTAAATATATTTGGTAGTTATATGCTTATGGTTCCAAATCACAGGCTTAATCTTAAACATTTATGGGGGTTATTTAGCACAATTCTAAGTATAACAAATTCCTATTTCTTGGTAACTAACTAAAAACCCAACTCACAGACATTTAATTCAACTCCATGGCTGTCCGGAATACTCCAGTTCTCCAAACACTGCTAAATCCATAACTCAGCAAACTGAGTGGAGGACTTAACGTAATCTGGCAGGCTTGGATTGGTTTTGTTAACAATCCTGTATTACAAAAATCTATTTCATGTATTTACTAGATCATTAAAACCCATTAAAACATTTGAAACTAACAGGTTTATTCACAAAAGGGTGAAGAGTTTGGAGAAGGCAGGAGAAGTGAGCAATCTAGTACAACATAGCTGAACTGGAAAGTGAGCTGAACTGGAGAATTCTTCCAAATCAGCTATTTTGGCCTAGATTGTTCACTTCTCCTGTCTTCTCCAAACTCTTCACCCTTTGGTGAATAACCCTGTACATCTTCAAGCACCTGGGTGGGATGCCTGGTTGTATAAGTATTGTCCCATTCATAAAACACCATTTAAAATAAACAAGCCAATGTTTTACTGTCATGTTTATCATAGCCAAGTTGTCTCTTCCCCCTTCTACACTTGCACACGTACAGGTCAATTCACTAAAATGTATGTTATTTTATTTTGATTGTGTTCATTATTTAAATAACATCATCATTATCTCATGCAAACATTAAATTCACATATATAAATATGCATAAATAAATATTGTATATGAGTGCAATTATCAAAAAGTTATTGAAACCCAGCAAGCTTTTATTTCTCATAAATCAGTAATTTTTTCTCATGAATCTTTTTTTTATCATCTTTCCACCGGTTAAGAGCTGGTGATAATTTAAGGACTGTTTGATAATCTGTAAATTGACATTCACATAAAAAAATACCACAAAAATCAATAATATAACATGCATTCAGTAATTCAGCTGATCAGTTTGATAAATGCTTTAGCGAGCTGGAAGCATTATTTTTTATATAAAAAGAACTGTAGTGAAAATAGCGTATGTGTTATACATTAATGAAGTGACCCCATAGTCAGTCACCAGTGCAGCTGTTCATTTATTGCATGGTTGTGCATGAAATTGTGTGCAGTAGCAAACCTTCCTTTGTTTTGCACTGCAGAGTTGTCAATATCCTTTTTATATAGTCAGTTCAGATGGACTTCTCAGTAACTCAAAAAATCTGTATGAATACTACTCTATACTGACATGTCGCAAACTACAACAGTATTGTATTTTTTAACAAAAACTTTATTTTTTATCATTCAAAAGCAGTTCTTGTGCTCTAATCCAGTGGCTTTAAATACACTGATAGTATGTCCTTAAGCTACTGGCGCGAGGAAGCTTTTCCTTATTCTCCTGTCCCCTATGACCAGACTGGACTTAGTAGCTTTGTAGCAAATCATAAAGTGAGAGGCTGCCCAGAGTCTAATCTGTGTAAGATATTTGTGAACATAACCACAAACTGCACAAGCATCAGGATTTATATAATTAGGTCCTTGAGCATTTCAGTTCATGAAAGGGCAGTTGCACTTTCCCAGGTGAATCTGGGAAAATTGGATTAACCCCTCCAATCTGGCCCCTTCTCCCCCCACTCTGCTATACATACCTTTCAGTGAGTACTCCTTCCTCTCCCTTGGTAAGGGTGCACTATTCTTACCCTGTACTGTTGTGTAGCACAACCCTGCAAATTTAACTTGCAAATGGCCAGCACTCGTTGGTCAGTATGGCCACCTGACTGTACTGACCAATGAGAAGTGCTTCTTAAAAAGAAGCACGTTTCATTGGTTAGCGCGGTCAGAGAGCTTCTCATTGGTCAGTGCGGTTAAAAGTGATTCTCATTGGTCAGTGCGGTTAGAAGCACTTCTCATTGGTCAGTGCGGTCAGAATGACCCAGGGTCATCTCGAGGCAGGGTGTCACGCGGAGCGCACACCGGGTGACACCCTGCCGTGACATCATCATGCGTGCACGTGACGTCACCACGCTGGTGCGCGTGATGTCATCGCGCATGCTCGGCCATTTTTGTGATACCATCTTGATGATGGATACCAGCAGAGAGAGGAGGGGACGTTCACCCAGCGGGATGGTGTGCCGCCGGGTCCCCTCCTCTCTCATGCAACTGTCGCGCGAGTTTTCAGAGGGGGTGACACCAAAATGACTGTCAGTCATTTTGGTGTCACCCCCTCCAATGGTGTTGCCCGGTTGCGGGTGGCACCCCCTGCACCTTCCTTGTGATGCCACTGGAGTTCACTGTTTGTAAGCAAAATTCAAAATCCAGGAGGGGGGAAGGAGCATTTGCTGAAAGGTAAGTATAGCATTAGGTGGGAGAGGAGGCCAGAATGGAGGGAGTAATTCTATTTTCCCAGATTCACCTGGGAAAGTGGATATACCCTCTAATTGGATGCTGTCTGCTGTCCATTAATGACCCCTAAACAATGATGGCACCACCGTTCTGTCGAGAAAAGTAGATTAAACAACTTTCAGAGGAGTAGAGTGATCTCTGTAGCAGGTAATAACTATTAGTAATTGTTACACATACACATTAAAATTCAAGGATATATCTGATGCTAGATTCACTTTAACTTCACTGTGGCCATGCATGCATGCATGCTCTGAATGCCCTCAGGCACCAGTATTGTTCAAGTGGCACACACAAATCACAGTATAAAGCCAGACAAATAGCATTTTGAGAATGAGAAGTAGGTTATGGCAACTGGCCATCTGGCCATTCTGCCATTTCAGGAAGACTAATATCTGCTGGTATATTTCAGCTGGTCTGGTCATATCTGTGCTGGTAATCAGTGTTGTTTTACTGAATATGCAAAATGTTCCCTGCAGCCGACACATGACAGTATGAAAACATTATTGCTTTACTGGTCTTAACAAACCTTGATCTTGCACTGAGCTTGTGCACTTTATATGCCAGAGTTATTTTTTATTCTCTGTATGGCATTGATTTTTTCTTAAGGCAGTACATTCTGGCTGCATTACATTTTAAAAAGGACAAAACCAGAATTACAATGTCTCTAAATTCCTAAAACATTGTAATAGAAATGTAGAATAAAAGTGAAAGTCCACTTTTGTTGAGAAAAAATGCAATCCATGGGCAGTTTTATACATCACAAGGATTTTAACAAATATTGCAGATTCTTACCTATTTATGCTTCGTAGTAACTAAGGCAAACTATTGAAGTACAGCGCTAAAACAGATTGCTGCTTTCTTTGTAAACCTGCATTATGCTTGCACAATATCATCACAGATCAAAGTATCACTGCAGCAAACATAAGGGCAATGCCAGCCATGCCTGACATTTTGGATCAAAGGGAAATCAGATAATTTTTTTTCTGCGGTTCCTCGGTAAGAATTACACCCACCCCCTTTGTCTGAAGCTTCTGGGATACTGACGTCACACAACGTAGGAGGCTTTAGGCATTTTCTTCTGCACTGCGCATGTGCTGGAAAATTTCCCTAACACGTTTCACATGTGCTATGGTGCTTCATCAGGGGCTGTCTACAAGAACTAGGAAAAAACAACCGGTTCCCTAATAACGTCAGAAGGTTGATCAGCAGGTTACACAAAACAACAATGGATTCACTGGGCATGTGAGTTTTTTAAGGCCACCAGCTATAGAGGACTACAAATCCTAGAAATCCATTATACAGCAATGCAGAATACCACCAGCGATAGAGGACTACAAATCCCAGCAACACATTATACAGCAATGCAGGATAATATGAAGCTACAAACTCTGTGTCACCAGGGCTACGCAGCATCTCAGGAGGCTGTGCGGTACGACCATGTGTTTCATGTGGGTCTCACCATAGCTGTGCTGTCTCACCTGGGATGCATGCAGGTCTTACCAGGGCTATGTGTGGATCTCACCATAACTGTTCAGTCTCACCAGGGCTACACTTGGGTCTTACCATGGCTGTGCAGTCTTACCAGGACTGCATGCTGCTTTTACCATTGATGCATGCAGGTCTTACCGTGGCTGTGCAGTCTCACCAGTGCTGTGTGCAGGTTTCACCAGGGCTGCATGCAGGCAGGTGCTGTCTTACCCAGGGCTGTGTGTCATCCCACCAGGGCTGTGTGGTCTCACCAGGGCTGTTTGCAGTCTCACCAGGGCTGTGTGGGTGTCACCAGGGCTTCATGCTGTCTCACCAGGGCTGCATGCGCGTCTCACCAGGGCTATGCAGTCTCACCAGGACTGCATTCGAAACTCACCAGGGCTGCATGTTGTCCCACCAGAGCTGTGTGGTCTCACCAGGGCTGTGCGGTCTCACCAGGGCTGTGTGGTCTCATCAGGATTCTGCAGTCTCACCAGTGCTGTGTGCAGTCTCACCAGGGATGTGTGGTCTCACCAGGACTGTGCGGCTTTCCCCTGGGCTGTACAAGCGGCTGTGTGGGCGGCGGGTGTCACAAGGGCTATGTGGGCGGCAGGTGTCAACATGGCTGTGCTGGTGGCAGGTGTCCCCATGACTGTGCAGGCGACAGGTGTCACCAGGTGGTGGGTATCCCCATTGCTGGGTAGGTGGCAGCAGGGCTGTGCAGGCAGCAGGAAGGAGGACTACATGTGCGGCTGGACCAGTGCTGTAAAAGACAGCCACTGCAAGGTCCCCAGCAGGCTCCCCTGAGGTCCCCAGCAAGAGCAGGACCTCATAGCAGCCACTTCCATTAAAAAATGTAAAGCATCAGTATCACTACTTAGCATTAGGGCATTTTCACGAGTAGAAGTACTCATGAAAATGCACAGTATTGGCATCAATAATGATATTAGTATTGGTGCATTCCTATCTTTAACACTTTGTTAGGGCAGACAGTGTCCAAATCTAGTTTACAACGGATAATGCGATCTGCCAGCACAGTACAGACAGGGTTAATTATCCTAAGCATTATCTTCCCGGCCCCTTTGCATCCCAGAGGGAAATTCAGTACAAAGAAAAGTTTCTTGAAAACAGAGCAATTTTTATTTGTGACTCCTACCAACTACGCAAACCCCGGAGCTCACGTACCCTAGTGCCCTGGTCCCTAGAAAGTGACAGTAATATAGATACTGTATATATATATGGACTATTTCACCTTCATATAATTGTAAGTTTTGTTCAGCCAGCCATGTTCTCCATACACCCCAAGCCAGCACACCCACATTATGCACTTTTCTGTACACTACACTGCAGTTTAACACTACAAATTAGTCCAGGACCCATCACAGCCTCTGATTAGGTCATTCAGGGGCAGCAACAATCATTGAAGTCATCCCTGTGCTATCCTTTTCTGACAGTATTGTTAAAAGCAATTATATAAATATAGATGAATGTGGTTCAATGCAAAAGACACTGAATTCTATTAATGAATACAAATCTGGATTAAATAGTGTTTTGTTACATCTGCATCTAGTTCAGCTTTAAGCACTCTCATTTACAAACAGTTCTTTTGTATGTAATCATGTAGAGGGCACATGTGAAGCAGAACATTTAGAATAGTTAAACATTTATATAAACTCCATAAGGTACTTCTATTCCTCCCAAGTCCTTAAAAGAAAATTGATCATTACGAACTCACTTATGACATTTTCTAAAGGCTAAACTGGGACACTTTAGTGGCAAACATTCAGGTGTTACAGTGAGCAAGGTTGGATTAACAACCAGCCTGTAACAGATAACAAAAAGGAATGAGCTTTTAAAACCTATCACCAGAAATACAGAATGTCACATGCCTTTGTGTATTATTGGAATAAAAAGGGAATGCTTGTAAGGACATCTTCCAGAATTGTGCTTAATGGTAAAGCAGTGGGAGCTCAGCACATTCTATTCCTGCTGTTTCCTTTTAAAACATAAACCCCTTATAGAGTGAGTTAAAGGGAACTTGTCAGCACAGCTGTTAATTCTCATAGCTTAAGGTTTCATTCAACTCAGGTACCTGAATCCCAGGTGCATTGCAAATTTCTGTGCAAAGCAAACCTGTGTGGGATCACACAAATTATGTACCCACCTTATAACCAACATTGCTTTGTGAGTTGAGCAAGGACAGCATTCAGTAATAGACATGTGCGATTCGTTTCGTTCCGAATCGAAATTCGGACGAATTTTCGTAAATTCGGACATTCGGATGTATCCGAATTCCGAATTACAGACATAACGAATGCAAACGAATCCGAATTTCCATTTCCGAAATTCGGTAGCGTTTGCACGAACTTTCGTTTTGTTTTCTGTTCGTATTCGTTTCTTATTCGTTTCGTTCGTTGGAGCAAAGTGACATTAGAGAAGGAGAAAAATATTTTTTCCCCCTCAAATGTCACTTTTGCTGCAAACGAACGAAACGAATAAGAAACGAATAAGAAATGAATAAGAACAGAAAACGAAACGAACGTTCGTGCGAACGCTACCGAATTTCGTCCGAATCCGAATTCCGAATCCGAATTGACTTTCACACCCGAATCCCGAAAAACGAAATAACACAAATCCGAATTTAAAACGAAACGAAACAAATTTTTTGGCAGTGCACATGTCTATTCAGTAATGGATGAGAACCTCAACTGTGCCAAGTGGCAACTTTTTTCCAAAAGAGAACGTTTCAGAGCTGCTGGGAATTTTTGTTGTTGTTTTGATGGACCAGACTTCTAAAGGCTTGAGATAAGCTCACTGGTTTAGGTTAGGTTGCTCCAAACCACAAGGTTTCTCACAGAGGATACCCAAAATAATTGAATATTGATCAATAAAAATGGACGCCAAACCAATCAAGTATCCAAGTTCATTGAAAGTTTATTGTTTACAATTTGATTAAATCAATAAAATAGCCAATGCATTTTGAGGGCAAACACATCTCCCCTTCCTCATTTTTCGGAACAATAAAGTACAAAACTGAGGACCTAAAACATTGATTACCAGAGAGATCTTTGTGTTGTGTAAAAACAAATCTCATGGAGTATAACATTTATTAACGGCAGCAAGTAACAGCTGTTCTGACAGAAAAAGCAGAAAAAATATTTTTTAAAGGAACCAAAAGAGTAAGACACAAGAATGAAGACTGTTACCTTTGTTTTTCATAACTAGCTTGTAGCACTTTGTTTTCTCATATAACCAAATAATGATTTGAAATGTATGGCATATGCATTCCTCTTAATAGTACATGCTTCAAATCTCCTCCTAAATATTTTTCAATGATTTTCAATTTCTTATTTTTCAATGAATACGCATTAGTAAGCATATGCTATCTGTCTTTGGCATTGCATACTACATTTGTTGCCAAGAGCAGGTCATTATTTATATCCTTTGGCTAAACACAATAGAAACCACTTAGCACCAAGGAATGGCCATTACATATAATTAATGATACCAGTTATGGAGCAATATATTTATCTTAGTATACCAAGGAATGGGCACTGTATTTATAGCTCTCAATTGCCCCTTATTTGGAGGGATTGTCCCTCTTTTGGAACCAAATCATTTGTTCCCTATCTCCTACTATCTACCAAAAGTGTTACACTGCACTAAACTTTTCACACTTACTCTAAAGTTACTGCATTTGTTTTTTGAAAAGCCATTAAAAAGGAAAAACAGTGGTGATAAAAGCCCTTTAGATTTTAAACTATCATTTTTTGCATCCATTTTTTCTAGTCCACAAAACAAGAAATAATGTCAGAGGTGCATCCTTTCCCTACATATTTTGTGCTAAAATCTCATCTTCGCATCTCAGA
Organism: Nanorana parkeri; assembly: GCF_000935625.1. NCBI lineage: Eukaryota > Metazoa > Chordata > Amphibia > Anura > Dicroglossidae > Nanorana > Nanorana parkeri. The sequence continues at coordinate 354,391 of NW_017307599.1, forward strand.
AACATTGGAAGAATGCTGTAGGGAATGGGCACTTTTTTTTACTCCACGTTACTGATAAATTGTACAAATATATATCTGGTCAATGAAATAGGAGTAACAGAGTTTACCTTTAGAATGTCACACTAGGAACAAGAATTGTGTAACCTACCAAGCTTCCAAATAGTATAGTAATATGTGTAATAAAAATAGAATTGCACGTGTCCTTGTCCATGTCAGTGGTTCAGTGTACTGTACCATTGGCCACCATTCCATAAGATTATTTATCCACCATTTGAATAGCTGCTAGTGGTAACATGCTCAATTATTATGTTATATTTAATATAAGATTTATTTTATATATAATTCTGCTACTTTTGAAGTCCTTAGTGAAATTGAAAAATAGTAAAATTGAGTACACGTGTTCGGGTCAGCTGTTAGTACCTGAATTCCCCAGCAGGTAGACTGCAGGTTAAATGTAGTTGCTGATCCCTGTTGTCAGAAATGTCTGGAGGGGTGGCAAGAGGGATTCTTTAAGCTAACCATACACTGTTCTATTTTTTTAAATTCAACACAGGCTGAATGAAAAAAATCAAACATATTCCTCCATCAATGCTTACGAACGTTGATTAAGGAATCTCCCACTGTTTTCACTGTTAGTTTGCTGCGTGGTGTCATAATACCGAAAAATGAATTGGCAGCTCATCGGCTGTAGAAGGATATCTCCAACTGATTGAAGGATGCTGGCTGAAAGGGTGCCAAAAGCAACACCTACTGTGTGCATTTTGCACAATTAATCAAGAACCAGCCGAAATTTGCACAGTGTATGGCCACCTTTAGTATTACTATGAGCAGAAATCCTGGGTAGACTAGAAGGCCACTATTGGATGTCCTCTATTTGAAAAACAAAGTTGTGCTAAATTGTGCTAAAATGCTGTGCACGTTTACAGTTCTATTATAAAAAGATAAAAGTCATTAGATAATGGGCCCATTGACTGTAATGTGATCAAGTAAATGAGGAATCCAACAACAAGTATTTTTGTGCATTTTTTTAATGAACCATATACTAAATGTGAATTGGTTAATTGTTCCTTAGCCATGATGATGAGTAACAGTATCCTATGGTGGATAAGCTCACTCTACTGTATTTATGGTTGTCACCCTGGCTGGAGATCATGGCTACCTTTCTTCATCTTCTTTACATGAGGGATAAAAAGATTAGTTTTTTTACAGAAGGAAGATAATAAATTTAAAGAGAACCTGTCATGGGAAAAATGCCCGTGCTGCCAGTTCTGACTTCCACCTTAACATGTTAGCTGTATGGCTATGATGTTGATCCTTCAGCTTCACCAATAACTGTGACCTGAACACAAATGCAGCCAATGAAGTCAGAATTTCTTGTATGCTCACTTTCCAGTAAATAACATGCAAGTAGTAAAGCCAAAGGATCAGCATGCCAGCAAAGCAATGCGCATCTTCAGAGAGGCAGGGAATGGCAGTGCATGCTATTCTCCCATAACACACTCCTTTTAAATGCTAGAACTCCTACAAATCTAGCTAACATTGTTATATCTTCTTGACCCCTATATTTATGAGTGAAAATGAATTTCCACCTCCCCAAATTTTTCTTTTCAAAACTTCTAATTAACTAAAATGTCTAACAAGTAAAAGGAATCCTTCCAGCAATTCAGCACTTCATTAGCAATTTATTCCATTATGGACATGTATCATTTGAAATCAGCTCAACATTCAGAGGAAACAATTTACTTCCATTGCCAAAGATAATGGCTTGTAATTTTCATTAAGCTGAAGACTCGCAGGCCTTCAACGTTTCATTAATAGACATTCAGAGCGGGTTATGTACTGTGATGGAGTCTGCTGTACAGGATGGATCTTTATATCCTATGTAGCATTATTTAATATGGATTTTTTAATGCTAAATTAATTATATATAATATTGACTAGTCATTATCCAATGCTTCTTTCCAATAATGTAAATTAAATTATAGATCAGAAGTGCAATGTAGCTTTTCTTGAGTTGACAGTGTAATATATTATATTGACCATATAATTATATTAAGGGTTAATTCAAGCCAAGTTAGTTTTGGATAGATAGTTTTGGATAGACTGGAGAAGGATTAGAACTTGTGTAAGAATTGTATTGCTCACTTTGTCCTCACCATGATGATTTCCTAGGACAGAAAGTGAGGGGAAAGTCCAAAAGCTACAGTGTTCCCAGAAACAGGAGTTGAGGGGGAATTGCATTGTAGGGACACCTGTACCATTTACAGATGGGAATTTTGCCCACTTGTGTTCCCAGGACCCGAAATGAGAGAAAGTGCCTCAATAAGGACACAGTCAGCATTAACATAGCAGAAAGAAATGTCATGTCCAAAGTTCAACTGACAGGAAATTTTGGCTCCCACATTGTTGATTACAGTGCCACAACATTCACACATACTATAGCTATATTTATTGAAGAAAATGTTCATTCCAGGTAACCATTTACAATGTTATCTTTCACCTTAGAACTGTCTTGGAAGTTATACTATCCAGAGCTGCTACACATGACCGGAGACATCTGGCGGTATGAGTTGTTCTAAAACTAGAGGTCAAGCAGCAGGTGAAAGTTCATTGATTAGGCCTAAGCTTTCCACCAACTCTAAATATACCCAAAAGGGGAATTAATACATCTTTACATAAAGTATAAAACCCATTTAGCCCCCCTTCATGGCCACAATCGGTAGGAGGGCATTATTCCGACAGGATAAGCTCTGCTTTGCCATACTTTTTTGGCTTTGGATAGTGGAAAACATTCATATTTTCCTTGCAGTCTATGACCCCAATGGTTCCATGGATTGATTGACATGTTGAAATGGTGCTATGTACTTCACTGTTTCATTCTGTAGACTATTACTTTGATACAACTGCATTTATCCGTATTTTGATGATTATGTTTGTCTTGAAAAATGCTCAATAAAAGATTACATGCTAAAAAACAAAAAAAGAGATTCTCATTCGAACTGCTACCGGGCAAAACTGTGAAGTGTATTTATAAAAGTATAAACTGTCACCAGACTTGAAAGGGTTAAAGTGAACCTGTAAAAATAGATATATGAAAGGTACCATTGCTGACTTGCTTTTAAAGGTACAGGAATTGTACTGCTTTCTTCACTCATATGTCACTACTTAGTATGCCACTGGCCACAGTAAGCATACAGTCTGTGTAAGGGGTACTGCTCACTCCTGTGCATGTTCAAAAGACCTGTGTATAAAAGCTCAAATGGAATTTCCCATTCTCTGTTCCCTGGGCTGTATACGTATTCTAATGCCCTGCACCAGGCATGTGGCTCAGTAGTAAAAAATGGCAGCTTCAAACTTACGAGGTTTATTCTATTTAAATTTTGCTTGCACTCATTCCTTCTTCTTCTCTCTTATCAACACTATAATGACATTTTAAATACAAACTTTCTGTTTAAATGACATACCTTGTCTTTGACAAAGTGTTCTCATCACTGGTTCTTTGAGTTTTTTTATGCAAGTCAGGCAGATCATGTTTGGTGGATGTGCTGGCAAGGTGCAGTACAAAGCTTCCTGAAAACATTGCAGCACCCTGACTAAGTACGCCTCTATCACAAGTAGATGAGGAGGCTTCTCTTGCAACTCGTGTCCTATAACACCTGGAAATGGGAACAGAGAGCGAAAGGACAGTGAGGAGCATGAGTGCCACTGATGGAACCAGACACTGCGCAGGGGACGTCCAGTAGCGCGAGTCAGCAAGCCAGAAGTCAAACTGGGCGAGCAACGTAGGAACAGAATCAAGAGACTGAAGCATGGTCGAGGGAGCCAAAGGTCAGAGCCAGCTGGGCAGCGAAGTACACGATCAGAAGGCCAGGAAATAGGCCGTGGTCAGGGGCAGGCATCAAGCAAGAGTGAGGGGGTCCAAAACAATCCGGGTCAAAAACAGTTAACAGGAAATCTGACCAGGTACAGGCACACTAGCTGAAAGACAATCAGCAATGTGGTAAGGGCAGGCTCATTTTTATAGGCCAGTCTATCAGGGCAACAGCATCACCTCCGATATGTCAGATGTTTGCACGTCTTTCCACGACCTTCCAGTTGCATGTGCATGCTCACCATGGCATGTTTTCTGACCACTTGAAGCATGGGTTTATGCAAATGCACGGCCGCCATCTTACAGCTTATTAACCCTGATGTTAGTCTGGAGGACTGGGTGTTCCTATGCAGGCTGCATTTTCAGGTATCCTTGTGGTGTGATGTTGAACCTCCATGATTGAAAGAACTGAAATCCAATGAATGGAAGGGCTGGGTCAGGGAAAGTAAGACTTTGGGGGAATGTGCTAGATAATGCACACTGTGAGGCGCTTTAAATGTGTAAAGGTGCCCATACACTGTACGATTATCGTACGAGAATCGCGTGAAATCGTACAGTGTATGGAAGGCATGCGACTGTTTCTACTATACGGTTGCACGTCTTCTGTCGAACAAGCAGGCTTGAAAACCCACCGAGAATCGTACGATTCTCGACGGGTTAGTGGCCTGCTTGTTCGACAACTGCCGAACGGGCCGGTGTGCGCACGTGCACACTGCCCGTTTGCAGTGATCGGAAGCCCGCCCCTCACTGCGGTCATCAGAAGCCCGCCCCTAAGCGGGGCAGGCTTTCGATGATCGCAAGTACGATTTGCCTGTCCAAGATGGGCAGATCGTACAAGCTTTTAATAAGCTTATGACCATCGCAAGACAAAAGTCTTGCGATGGTCGTAAGGTGTATGAGCACCTTAACACTCAGCATGAAGATCTGGATATTTTGGATCTCAGCTACGGATATAATCAAGGGTTGATTCCTCCCCAATGGGTTGCAAGAAACAGCTTCACCAGGTAATAACAGTTCAGAGGAATATCTACAGAACCCTTTAGAGGATAGTTACTTCAATTCCTCAGATAACTTCAGGTAAACTTAAATAGTCAATAACGTATATGGTACAACAAAGGAAGTCCTTAAAGTACTGGCAGGCAGTGTTCAGATAAGAATGCAATCTTGTATGATTGATGGCAGGGAGGATCTGCAATAGGTTCCTAGTTTTGCATGGATGCTGCTGAAGGGTTAACAGCCAGGTACGAGGCAACTTCATGCTCCAGTGGATTTCATCTGAAGGAAGCGTAACAGATACAATTTCTCCCAGATCATTAGGGGTCACTTGTGGTGTGGAATACTGTAGATGCCTTCTGTGAAGGAATCAGCAGTGGAAGTGGTCAGAAGATGTACTGCCAGAGGAGGATAGAAAGGATATCTCAGCAGTGATAACTGCTGTGCCAGGTAAGATCTGCAGCCAAAAGAGGATGGAATGGGAACTTCTGTAGTAAGGCAGAGGCAACTGCTGTCTCAGGAGCTGCTCAATGGAGAGGTTCAATTGCCAGTGTTCAGCTTCATTGCACGAACACTGTGCAGCTATATTTTCACGGCTTTAAGCGGACTAGGAGGGAGGCGACGTATGACGTCACTGGTGGGGAGGTGGAGCTCCACACCCAGTCCGTGAGACATGAGAGGTAAGTTTGTTACAAAATGATGGGTGAATAGAGGTAGAATCAGATAAATATTTTTTTTTTTTTTTTTTATGAGAGCCGGTAGAGAATTATTAGGATCTATGCTTAAGAGAAAAAGCAGAAATATGGCTAAAGTAGAAGAGCTTTTAGAGATTGAAAATAAACTGGAATCAATAAAAGAACTACCGAAACATAAGGTTTTATCAGAAGATCTGATGAAAGAAACTTAACAAACTAGTTTATGAGGTAAGAACAAAGAAAAGTAAAATATTTCAGAGGTACCTTGGTGACTTTAAAAATAAACAAGTGCTTTATTTTTGAGAATCACTCGAGAAGTTCAAATCATTGGCAAAGTGGAAGCTACACCTGAAAAGGGATAAGGTCTAGAGAGACCAAAAGTGTGACTACCTTCCAATAATAGAGAAGGAATTAAAGGTGAGGTTTTAGCCATGACAACTGGATGATGAAGGGACATGGCTGAAAATAATTTAGAAGGGTTCTGGAATACTGTTTGCATGTTGAATACTGCAGAAGTTGTAGGGATAAGATATTTTTTGTTGAATGAACATCATTAGTATATTGTTTGAAAGATGTATTCATTACAGATCTTTATATAGTGCCGACAGTTTACACAGCAGTTTACATAGTTGCACATTCGCATCAGCCCCTGCCTTCAAGGAGCTTACATCTAAGTTCCCTATCTGACATGCGTACAGGGCTGATTTAGAGAGGAGCAAATTAATCTTCAAGCATGTCTTTGGAATGTGGGAGGAAACCCACGCAAGCACAGGGAGAACATGCAAACTTCTTGCAGATAGTGTCCTGACTGGGATTTGATCCAATGGCCTCCAGTGGTGCAAGACAGAAGTGCTAATTAATGTTACACTGTTCATGATTTGTTTATTGATTTTTTTCTGCATATTGAAAAAAGTGTTATACAGTATATGCGTCTGGTATTATTGAAGTGCATTATTAATAACACAGCTAGTGGTATTCATTTTATTTTGTTTGTATCAAGGGTTTAATTTTGATATTATTGAAGAGCTGCACTTGATTGGGAATATTACAGTTGCTAATGGTGGAAACTGCGAGTATTAACATTACATTTACTTTGACAAGTGGTGGAACAAAATGTAAAATCACAGTGATACACTATTAATGGGAATCTGTCACTTTGCCCATTAAGAGCAAGGTCACAGGTTCTCTTGATACCCCTACCCCCATTTGCCCAACAAGAGAGAGAATGTCAACAACATACCATTATTTTTAGTATGGACAAAAACATTCAATTTAATTGCTACACTACTGTCAGAGCTTGATATTGTGTATATAATATATTTAGAATAAAGAATTAAAGAATTACAAGTGTTTCACTAGCTTACATTCTAGTTGGTATGCAAAATGGACACCAATGTAAGTGACATTTTTTCTTCGTGAGTACAAACATACACTCAGGTTATTGCGCTCTTTCATGTTTTTCAGTTGTATCAATCACAGGTGCCTCCCACAGTTGTATCAGTAAGTATTAAGGGTGCAGCTGTTTGAATTTATATTTTTTTCTGTTGAGACAGGCTTGCTTTAATGTGCTGGTCTTATGTAAGAATTGCATCTGCTCTACAGTCTACCTATTTTGAGGTTGTTTGGGGTAACATCTGCATTTCCATATTAGATTATCAACTATACTGTTTAGCAGGTTCCCGAACACTCTACTCATATTGTCATTTATGACATATTGAACGTTTATTATCAACATAAACATCTATACAAAGTGTTGCCTGCTGTGCAATGTAAGTGGTTTATATTGATATAATCATATTTTCTGTTAGATCCAGTTAGAAGGTTGTGTGTGTGAAACTTCATAGCTACATAATGTCTCTGAAATGTATAACTCTGGTGTTCGCCGACTGTTTACATAACAGCCAGGATCTCATACAACTGACAGTTTAGGAGCAGTTATTTGACCTCTTGAGACCTGTTAAAGGATAAGTTCACCTTCTGCAAAAATGTAATAAATGCATAATTAATAATATATATATATAAATAAGCATTTATTTAATATTTGCAGTCGAGCCTGGAAAGCATTGCAATTGTGATCACTCGATCAGAGCTGCAAAGCTCAGGCTTCTGCACATTCTCTCCCAGTCAGAGCTCGTACTGAGGTACAGAGTTTCAGTTAGGAGAGATAGAAGAATGGCTGGACTTCAATCTGCATTAAATCACCTCATACAGCTTCCAGTCTACGTAGATGCGGGAATATGGGCAGCTCTAGTGCATTTAACCAGAGGGAGGACGGCTTTCTTTTTTACACATTATTCACCTGGTCATCCAACCAATAAGACACTTCCCGTCTTAGGATGATTCCACTCTATGGAGGAGCAATGGAGCCACCCTTGGATAGCAGCATCATCACCCTGTGGAGATGGTAGTGTTAGATGGACTAGCACAATTAGATGAACTTGACAAAAAAATTTAATCTGAACTCCAGCTAACACTTTTTAAGCAAATACAGCTATTACAATTACAACAGTTTATTTTCCTTTTGGGATAAAGGTTTTACATAAACCTTTTGTAGGCACCCCTGTCAGTGTTAAATGGTTTGTCTCAACCCTCTATCTGCCATTCTTCCTAGACTGCTTTGTCTGTTAAAGGAAGCTGAGAAATAACAGACTTACTGGCCGAATCACCAGGGGAATGTAAAGGAAAAAATGCCTAAAAAAAGGAAATTATTGCAGATATCAAGGATTGGTTAGCTGCAATATATTCATTTTGTGCCTTTGGGTTTAGAGAGACTTTAACAAGTTAATGTGATTTAAAAAGGCACTTTCATTTTTTCCGTAAATGTGCAACTTTCTTTAAAATAATATTTGGTGATCCTAACATTAAAGTGCCTGTTCAGTATTTGCCTTGTGGCAATAACAATTGCGTTGTTCCTATCTCCCAGTTGTGCTCGTGCACTGTCACCCTGTCACATGGGTTTTCAATGCAGACTACAACTGGCCCTTTCAACACACATTATGCAGGCATGGTCCACTGTTGACACTGCCAGGAAGCCATTGCTGCATATAGACAGGAAGAGGCTGCAGGAGTTTTGCAGCATGGAGATGCAACAAAGGATGACGAAAAGGAGAACATGGTATTTTCTAAAAGAAAAGTACATGGCAATTGGTTATGATATCCAGTATTTTAGGAAAACAAATGCCTTCCAGTTAGGGTTTGCAATGATTATCTAACATTCTAGCAAAAGTGATTGTAAGTTTTTTTTTCCATTGACCCCATGGGGACCCATTTACATTGCCTTAAAAATTGCTGTAAAATTGCCGTAGCTTTAAAGTAGCCATATATACATTTTGTTTTCCAAATGCAGCAATGGATCTGATTGATTGCAATGCTTAATTACTATAGTTTTGCTCTAGTTTTCTAGATGTTGTAAATCTGCAATGTTAAGGTATACAATGATACACATATCTATATGTAGCAATCATGAACCGATCTCAGCAGCAAATCCAAAGTGCCCCTTTATAATATTTCCAACAGTTAGTAACCATTGTTGATACCAACCAATAACTTGTACACTTTCATTCCATGTTATATTCTGATAAAGAGGATTTGCCTTGAAATGGCAGTGTGAATCTTACTTAACCCTGATAATGTTTTGAAAGGAGAAAGCCTTCCAAACCTTTTTTTTTTTTTAACACTCTCGTTTGTATACAAGCTCAAATCTTTTGACAGCTTTTGTAAGTAGCAGTAAGTAATATAGTAAGTGTTAATGAAGACAGACTTTCTCTTTCGCAAGTTATCAGAGTTGGGAAAGAGTCACACAGCCATTGTTTTCAACTGTGAACAATATAGGTGAGAGATTTGTGTGACTACATCTTATGAGCAATACACCACAGAGAGCTCTCACACTGGAAGCTGCTGGTCATGGGGAAACTTGCTTTTGTCCTAATTGCAAACACTATGGGGTCTATTCACTAAGCTGCCGAGTGAATGATTGACCTGAAGTGAAGTGAGCCGAACACTGTTCGGCTATTCACTTCAGGCTGGTACGGCTGATTTCAGCCATATATCGGCTGAAATCAGCCGTACATCGGCTTGCTTTGCATGGCTTTGGGTCGGCCCGAAGTGCAGAAGGAGTTCGACTCAGCCGATCCAACATCTGGATCGGCTGAGCCGAACCTCCGGCAGGCTACTCACTGCTGTTCTGCCTATTCTTATAGATGCCGAACAGCAGTGAGTGAATAGCCGAATGCCGCTGAGCGGCATTCAGCTCGGCTGTTCTGCTCGGTCCCTCAGAAAAATAGTTTTAAAAGTTTACAAAAAGTAAATAGAAAACGATTTTGCGGAGCTAGCATTGACAGCTAGCTCCGCCCAACAGTTTTCTATTGTCCGGCGGTTCTGCTGCCGTGAAAAAAACAAAAGAAAAAAAACCTCTCCCTGGTGCTCTGGGAGCCTCCCGCTCCGGGCCCCCCAGGAGAGAAACACTGCTTTTTCTTTTTTTTTCTTTATTCTGACACGGAGTTTTGTCAGAATAGAAAAAAAAATTAAAAAAATTTGCCCATTGGAATGCATTTCTAGATTCAATTTGCAATAGCCAATAGTAAACTAGCATTTTAATATTTGTATAGGATTTGCCGATACCGAGTATTTGGCCGAGTACTCATACTCGCCCAAATGCTCCCGATGACTATCCCGATACCGGAACTTCCAGTATCAGGAAGCTGGGCAGCGAGTCATTACAGGCTGCTCGGCTTCCTGATTGGCCCCGAAGCCAGCTCCATGCTCCCTCGTCACCAGAGAGCATGAAGCTGGCTTCCCGGCTAATCAGGAAGTTGGGGGGCAGGTAATGATTTGCCCCCCAAATTCCTGATTGGTTGTGAAGCCGGCTCCATGCTACCTCATCACTTGGTGATAAAGGAGAATGGTGTCGGCTTCCTGGCCAAACAGGAAGTTGGGTGGCATGCAATGACTCTGGTTAATCAGGTAGTCGGACGGCAAATCATTACCCACCCCCCGGCTTCCTGATTGGCTAGAAAGCTGGCTCCATGCTTCCTCGTCCATGAAGACGTCTTCCCAGCTAATAGTTACCTGGCAAGTTATTACACGCCGCTTGGCTTCCCGGCTAATCAGAAAGCTGGGCAGCGAGACATTACACGCCACCCAACTTCCTTAATGGGACTTCCGGTATCAGTATTTGGCATTGGTGAGTACCGAAAAAATAGTAGGTAGAAACACTGCCTGTCCTAAAAAAGGGTGAAAGGATTACAACCCTGGCTTCTGCATTGTAGGTTAATGAAGTTAATGAGAGAAACACAATCCTCAAATTTCAGTCCTAAGTCATTCTAAGAGGACACATCACTGTGAAACCTGGATTTGGCAATGTTTATTAATTTTTGTTATGCTGTGTGAATGGGAGCACATAACAAACACATAGAGGGGTTTTCTCAAATTTGACTGCAAAAGTAGAATTACAGTTAAAGGCTGTGACTAGGGATTCCTGCAGCAAGAACCTATAGATCCTTGTGGCAGGAATCCCAGGTGTGCCAGTACAGATGTGCTTGTTCAAGTAAATGACAGGCTGACAGTGAGCGCATCTGTCAGTGGGTGTCTGCATGTAATCATACATGGAATGATTACCTGTGTTTCAGGATAGATGATTGTCCCTGAACACAGACAGATTGCAATCAGGAACAATCATCTATTCTGAACTGCAGGACTGTTTTATATGAATTTTATTGCATTTGTTGCACAGAGGACACTTTTGCACAAGTTTACTTATGTTAAGTTATCCATGCACTGTTACATGAAGTTTATCTATGCACTTATATGAGTTTTGGCACTAGCCACATTATGGGGTATAGGGGAAAGTATATTATATTTTCTGTTTGTTTTAGTATCAGTATTTTACAGCTGCTTTTAATTTTTTTCCGTAGCTTAAGAGCAGTGTTTTGTTAAGAAAGTCATGCCACGCTACTGTGAGTGATACAATGTTCTATTTTCTTTAGTTCAACCTAGAGGCTGAACAAAAAAATAGAACAGATTCTTCCATCAATGTTTACGAGCATTGATCGAGGAGTCCTCCACTGATTCTATGGCAGCTGTCAGAATACCCAAACACTGATTGGCTGCTAGCTCCATTCAGCCAAGAATTTTCCAACCTGCTCCTTTGATCAACTGATTGAGGGGTTCTGGGCAAAAGGTTGCAAACAGCGGCACCCGCACAGTGAATTTCAGCCGGTTAATTAAGAAGCAGCCGAAATTTGCACTGTATATACCCTACTTTACAGTAAATGTTCTTCTATTCTACAATATCTATGTCAGCTAAAAGGATGTGTCTGGCACAAGAACAGGTCCAATATAGTTGAAAGAAGCTGCTTTATCTCTTGGTCACCATTTAAAGCTGAACTCCAGGTATAAATATTTGAGTCGCCACCTCACTAATAACAACCTTTTGGACCCGTTTCAGTCCGGCTTTCGCCCCATACACTCCACTGAAACCGCCCTCCTAAAACTCACCAATGACCTACTAAATGCTAAAAACAACAGCCACTATTCCTTACTCTTACTATAAGACCTTTCTGCTGCTTTTCACACTGTTGAACACCCGCTGCTCATCAAAAAACTCCACTCGCTTGGCCTACAAGACTCTGCTCTCTCATAGTTCTCCTACTACCTAGCTATGCGCTCCTTTAGTGTCACCTACAAATCTAACTCCTCCCCTCCTCTTCCTCTTTCTGTAGGGGTCCCCCAAGGCTCTGTCTTTGGACCCCTCCTCTCCTCCATCTACACTTCCTCCCTTGGTCAGTTAATAACCTCACATGGCTTCCAATACCATCTCTATGCCGATGACACTCAAATATATCCACTCCACAACTCACCCCCTTGCGTGTCACTAATCTACTAAGTGACATATCAGTCTGGATGTCACAACACTTCTTAAAACTCAATCTTTTAAAAAACTGAGCTCTTGATATTTCCTCCCACCCGTGCATCTTCCCCCAACATTTCGGTTGAGATTGATAACACAACTATCCACCCCTCCTACCATGCCAAGGTCCTAGGTGTCATCCTTGACTCGTACCTCACCTTTCTTCCCCACATCCAATCACTATCCAAATCCTGCCGCCTTCACCTTCGTAACATCTCCAAAATACGCCCCTTCCTCACCAATGAAACCACAAAATTACTCATTCACTCCCTTGTTATCTCTCGTCTTGACTATTGCAACTCCCTCCTCATTGGCCTTCCACTACACGGGATATCCCCCCTTCAGTCTATCATGAATGCAGCTGCTAGACTCATCCACCTGACCAACCATTCAGTGTCTGCAACCCCCCTCTTCCAATCCCTCCACTGGCTTCCATTCGCCCAGAGGATAAAATTCAAAATATTAACAGTCACTTATAAAGCCATCCACAACTCTGCCCCGGATAGATCTCAAACCTTGTGTCAAAATATTACCCTAACCGTCCACTCAGCTCAACCCAAGACCTCCTGCTTTCCAGCTCCCTTGTCAACTCCTCCCATACTCGCCTCCAGGACTTCTCCAGAGTCTCTTCCATCCTCTGGAACTCTTTAACCCAACCTGTCCATCTAACTCCCACCTTGACTGCCTTTAGGCGTTCCCTAAAGACTCATCTCTTCAGGGAAGCCTATCCCACCTCAACCTAACTGCTGAACAATCCCTTTCTCAAACAATTCATCCCCACACAGCTACCTCCTCATGTATAACTTCTCCCTCCCATTTAGATTGTAAGCCCTCAGGGGCAGGGCCCTCCTTACCATCTTGTCTTGAATTGTATTGTGATTGTAATGTCCTCATATTGTAAAGTGCTGCGCAAACTGTTGGCGCTATATCAATCCTATGTAATAATAATAATACTAATAATATATACTTACATTGGTCCAGCTTGGCCCACTAAGTATACTGTATATATTTTATACCTGCAAGGGCCACAATGATCCTGTAAAACACTGTAGTAACCACAGCTATTACAGTGCTTTACAACAATCTTCCGGGTCATGTACATCTGCTAGGCTGAAAAACTTCCCCTGTGATGTTAAAACAGAGGGTCACTTGCTCAGCACCGTGGCCATTCAGCAAATGCCTGGTATTTGCATGAATGCATACTAAGCATTCTCTGATTGGACGAGGGCTGGTGCCATAGTATGGCACTGTTTGTGTTCATATTTTCAAAAATACTGTTTTCAACTTTTTTTGCATCCTTGTTTGCATCTCAGAGCTGCTTATCTTTATAAGCCCTTCTTAGCTACCTCTACTGTCTATGTGCATTCACTTCAACATTAGCTATATATCATTGCTCAGGACTGGCTTCCTGATAGTGACAACAGTGGATCCTGCCCACCTAATGTGCGTTGGCACAGAAACCTATAGTCTCTAACAGAGTCTGATGTGACAGGGGGACAGGAGCAAGGTTGGGAGACAATTGTTACCCCATAAAAGGAAATGCCTAAAAAGAGTTAAAGATTATATGAGATTTTAGTAATTGGGCATCTTACACCTAGCATCCAGTATATCCTTATTGTATTACCATGGCAGCATTCAAACAGCATGGATGGACAAAGGAGAGCAGGCCATAAACTTTCAAATTTCACTAAAACCTTCATCACCTAAAGAACATTAGAAGAACCAATTGCTGCATCTAAATCTGCCATGCCCTTTTATAGCATTAGTATACTAGCTTCAAACTCTGCTATGTGCAGCACTTTATAAAGAACGTGATAAACTTTTCTTGTTATTTCTTGTTGCAGATGGCCTTGCGCAAATCATGTTATCAAGATGGAGCAGACCTTCTGGAGCCATGCTTTATCTGGATGTTTCAAGAAAAGGATTAGCCCTCAAACCAGGGTATATTTTCACATTACAAATATAACCCAACAGCTGCCTGTTATCCACTGTGGCCAGCATAAGGCGTCTACCCTCAGAATCCATATGGATATAAATATGGATTTCTACTGAAATAGCATATTGTATTTTTAAATAAACAAAACAACCATTTTGGCCTTCTACATGTACAAATGCTTCAGACTTACAAACAGCTCAAACTCAGCATGCTTTTGAGTTGCTTTCAAGCTAGTTCTAAATAATTTCTGAGATGCTTCTGAGTTGCTTTTCATGTTCATGTTAACTCATTCATGTTGTCAGAAATAAAAGTAGACACACAACAGAGTTGAACAGTGATAAATGTTGAGTGTATGCTGTTTCATAAGATCCAGCTCAAAATTCAAACACTGCATAGCACAAGCAAATTGCTTTACACACACAAGACTAAACATATACAGTATGTATATTCAATCACTAAAAACATATAAAAGATTTAACTTGTAGGTAGTGTTGAACTCTCAAACATTTTTTTTCAATAATGAATCCAAATGAAACAATTATACATTAGCAAGCAAAGTATTTCTTTATTTCCCAAACATTTGCAGTTATCTTGTTTAAGAAGAGCCCCCTCCAACTCTCTACGCTTCCCTAAACTTCCTGTCCAGTACAAGATCACAAGGGACTGGCACAGTCCCTACTAGCTATTCATCTACTAGCTTGGAGAAGGGAGGAGAGGGGAGCAGAAAGCGGGGAAGTGGTTTGCTGTGTCTCTGTGTTTGTGGATGCAATTGATGGAGGTGCCCTCCGCACACCTTTCAGCAGTCCCGGCCAACAATCAAATAAATGGTGCTCGAAGTAACTTCACGGATGGCACCGTGCAAAACACAAGATTGAAGAAAATAGGTCACCAGCACTCCATAAGTTAAAATGAATGAGTCCTTTTAATGGACAATGATGTCACAGAAATCCACAGATTTCTGTGACATCATTGTCCATTAAAAGGACTCATTCATTTTAACTTATGGAGTGCTGGTGACCTATTTTCTTCAATCTGTGTTTGTGGAGACACACACAGTCTACTAGCACATACAAAGGTGGCTGCATAAGACCCTGCAAGGGAAAGGAGCCAAACTAAACCAGGATATTAGGGCCAGCGCTCAGAGGACCAGCTGATTCTGCAGGAAGCTAAAACTTTTAAACATCAAGGAGCTGAATACATAGTAAGTGATATGCTCAGCATTGGAAATGGCTTAAAAACATTTTGACTTTAACTCCTTATGGACAAATTATGGAATTATTTGTTCATGGGTCCTTAAGGGTTTAAGCTTTGATCATGCGCTATATGAAAACCTATACATGCATATTTCACATCAAATTAAAGCCCTTTTTGTCCTTTAAGAAACGGTATATAATATGTGTTGGTGCAATAAATGAGAAAGATGGAAATTGCGGTTTAACACACACAGCAAAAATTGCTTTGGCCCTTCACTTAAATACAAGCATCTGAAGCTTGGACCTTAAGGGGTTAATATCACTTTACTAGAATTAATAATAAGGTAATTATCATTATATTTAAATCTGCGGCTTTCATTAAAATAATAACTGGTGATGCTTCCATGAAATGCATTTTTCATGTACTCCATGTTGGGCCTCATTCACACACATCGCAAGCAAAATTGTATATTGAATATAAACGCGTATATACGAGCGTCTATGTGCATATATACGAGCGTATATGCATATATGCGTGGACTATATGCAATCCCAGAATGCATCACTCGAAATGGAATTTTTAATGTCCTGTACGCACGTACGCGTATATGTGCGTAAACACGTGTATGTGCGCGTAAATACGCCGAAATACGCTGCCCGGACGCATCTCTGTTCCATTCTGTTTTTGCGCATATATACGCTACACAAATATACGGCTCCATCCGCGGCTATGTGTATGGAGCCATTTATTTGCATGTGTTGCATATGGTACAATACGCACGTACGCGCGTATATGCACGGCAGTGTGAATGAGGCCTAATTGTTCTATGTGGTCACCCTGTCACCAAATGGAGTCTAAAACTGGCAATTTTAGCACACAATATGCAGACACAGTTCACTGTTGTCACCACCAGAAAATTCGCCCTGAGAAATGCCACATTTGGAGAGCAAGTACATAGACAGGAAGTGGCTGCAAAGTAGCTGCTGGAGATCCACAGCACTGAAAAGCATGAATGAAAAGAAGGAAGAAAGAAAAATAGGAAAGCGGCAACTGTTGCTATTAATTGGTGCTTTAGCAAATTGAATGTCATTCAGTTAGGGTTTGCATCTGCTTGAAACTAAAAAAAAAAAACATAGCTTGTGTACACCAGTTCTTCAGCATTTCCTCTCGTCCTGTTTTCCTCTGTGTTCTCATTGAATCTTTTGGGAACAAGGCTTATGATGCAATGTAAGAGTGTCATTAAAAGGAATTAAATAGAGAACAGCAATGTCCTTGTTACTATGATCATTTCCATTAAGTAGCTCTGCACTGGACATTTCAGTTTAAATAAACAATGTGCCGCACTGTTGAAAGATACTACAGACGATCTGTAATTTGTCGATGGAAGCCTACCATTTGGCAAAATGTAATTTTCTTTCAGTGTGGAACTATTTTTGTTGTTGATAACAAGCAGATTGAGTGGAATTAGCATTCAGCCTATACATGTGGCTATGCGGAGACCAAGCGTACCCTCCAAGTACTTATTACTATTACGCTCATGTCCTTCTTTCACTGCTCCATAATCCTGGTTATCTTTCCGAGATGAGTTCATTTGAAGTTGCACAGTGGCAGTGTGTGGCATATTTTAATCCACCTCAGAACAATACAGTGCTTTGTAAAATGCTTCAGAAGCTACTCAGCTATTCCAGTACTGTCTCCAAGGGGCCCGTGTATCAAGCATTACAAACAGAATTATTTTTTCTCGTAATGTGCGTTTTTATGTAAACAATCCAACATTGGAAAATGTTCAAGGTATGAAATGGGAAACACAATTATGTTATTCTTCGTCAGCACAATTATGTTATTCTTCGTCATTTATTATATCTGGAATACTGTACCCACGACCGAAAAATTATATGGGTTGATGGATTCACCAAGGAATTACATTACCATATAAATGCAAGGGTATGCAAGATCAGTGCATTGCTAAAAGTCATAGGATTGTTGGGTGAATCCTAATCTTCCTTGCAATTTACAATGGAGTGTGCTATTCCTACAATAAACTCAGAACGAATGAAGAAACAATCAATGAGCTTGAATCGTGATTTATTGCAGATGAGGCCAACATAGGGCAAGCCAATGTTGACCTAATTAGGAACCACCATTTTAACCTTATTGTGCTCTGCTCTCATAAGAACATATGATTTTACCTTATTAAAGTATCTGTAATAGGGTTGCCACCCATCCGGTTTTCACCCGGACAGTCGGGTTATGGAGTCTTGCATCCGGGTGTCCAGCCAGCGGGCACCCATACACAAGACACTCAGTGCTGACACCAGCACTTTAAATATTCTGACAGATGCGGTTTCCGAGGTCCTCGGCAAGCGCAATCTCTTGCAGCCGTATGATCCTGAAACCAGATCTTCCTCTAAACTGCGGGCAGCCTGTGCCTGTTTACAGCTGTAAACAGATGGCTGCCCAAGATTGCACATGCCTAGGACCTCAGCAGGTGCATCATCTGTCATTGCCTTCTCCTCCTCCAGCTCCTTGTAGACTTGTGCGCCGTCAAAACATTTGTTCTGTTTTGTTTCGTTTCGGAATATCCGTTATTTCGTATTTCGTAATTCGGAACTGAACTCAATTCGGATTCGGATTCGTACGAAATACGAATTTTCGTTAGTGGCAGTTATATTTTCGTTATGATGAAGTTAAAAAGCAAAATACCTTTGTTAATATTGGAGTGGTAGTTGTTTTTTATCCGAAATACGAATTCCGTTAACGGATTCCGTATTCCGAATTCCGTATTTCGGACTTTAAAAAAAAACCTACCATCAACTCCAATATAAATGTACTTTGCTTTTTACCTTCAATATAACGAATGTTCGTAATGGAACGAAAATACGTCAACGGAATTTCGTATTTCCTGCCTGTGTGTATAACTGTGTATTGTAATGCATCAGCAGCAGCGGATCCGTATCTCGGATTAAAAAAAAATCTTGTCATGCTGTTCAACCTCATTTACAGGGGTAATATTAGTTCCTGTTTCAAAGAAATTCGGATCCGAAATTCGTTAACGGAATTTCGTATTTCGGATATAATTCGGAAACTGCCATCCGGATTTCGGATGCTCCGAAATTCGGAATTTCAGGAAAATTCGTACGAATTTTGATTCGTAACGAAACAAATCGCACATGTCTAGCTCCTTGACACTGTGCGGCCCACCTGCAGACCCCTGGTGAGACACCATAGCCCGCACAGCTCACATGAGAGCCCGCACATCCATCTGAGAGCCTGCACAGGCTATCAGGGCGCCAGCCCAGAAAGGCACAGAGTATGTAACTTCATATTATTTTATATTGCTGTATTATGTTTTGCTATAGTCCTCTTTAGCTGGTCTCCTTACTCCCTCCCCTGGGTGTCTCTGCTTGTTCTTTCTCCTGGCTGCCTCTCCTCACCCTCTCCTCTACATTCTCCAAAAACAATAATTTCCGTGTGCAGCACTACAGTGTTCGGGTTTCACTTGAAGAAAAGGTGGCAACCCTAATCTGTAAACACATGTGATTGATATTTTAGCAATGCTTACACACTGTTTAAGCATGCCATATCTCTTAATAAGTTAAAATACTTTTTACTTCCTGTTCATAGTGGTCAAGTGACTGTCTGGGTTTGGAATAGATATGGTACTGATGAAGGGGGCGTGCGCCTGAAACTTGTTAACCCAATGGACACAGTGCGGGCTCTAAGGTGGCTTGTTAGCATTGCGAGCAGTGGTTTCTGTGTCATTGGATGGGCTTCTGAGCCTCCTCTGAAACAAACCTTTGGATGTCTTCTGCTTCTTATTTACCTTCTGAGTACATTACTGCTTCCTTTGAAGTTAATTAATAAATGGTCCTTCACATAGATTGGGCGCTCTTTGTATTTTCTCACTGCATATATCTGAAGGTTCCCTGCCCTTGTGGGGCTGCCCTCTGTGTGATCGTACAGTTTGAGTGGAGAAAAGGCTGCTGACGGTTCACTTGCGCCGAGTGGATAGAATAAAAATGTCAGAAGGGTTTCTAACTTCTTTGATGCAAGGGTCAGAAAGGTGCAAATATCAATATAAACCTCACAGTGGTTCTACTTTTCCATGTGCAAAAAGTGCTGTTTCCATGGAACAGATTTCTTACCACTTTTTGTCCTTCTGACTTTCCCACTGGGGCAGGAAGTCAGTCATAATTTTCCAGATGCTAATAACTATAGCAAGGCAGTAATAACTTGATAGACGTTCTAACCCTTACCCATTTAACAAAATGGAATTGACCGGTCAGTGTCTAAAAGTAAAACGTAGTGTAAGTCCGCTGCGTTAGAGCAGATGGCATACTTACATACATCACTCCTGGCCCATGTCTCCTACCTTTCCAGTGTTGCAGCTTTTTAGCAATCAACACTTCTGGGAGTTTTAGAAGCTTCTTTTCCCTGTTGCAAGCTGTCTTTAAATCTTCAGATCCCTACATTACTATAGGACTCAGCAGTGAGGTGCAGGATGGAACCCACAGCATGTGGTGGTGAACACAGGCACTTAACTTTCCTGGAAGTGTAAATAGCCAAAGAGTCTTATGGAGGCCTCAGTGGTTGAATGAAGAAGAGGTAGGAGACACAGCCTGTCGGAAAAGTGAATATAAGAGCTCCTATGAGATTGGCATTGTTTCTATAGGCTGGCAATACTAATTACAACTGATTGTACAAGCTACTTTAGATTTACCAACATCCGTGTAGTGCAAGAGCCTACCTGATTGGTAGAAATGCAATGGATTTTTTAGATGGGTCTTTGCACTGCTTAGTTGCTCGTAAATCGAAAGCAGCTTCTAACATGTGTGCTTAGCTTAAAGCAGATGTAGATCCAAATGGAATATCATTTATTTGCAGTGCATGAAAATACATCTCTTTTTGTTCTGCAATACGCCGTCTGCATGAGTTCTTAGTTTTCCAAAGCATTGTGTGTCATAATCAATTGCTACTTACCTGTTTTTCATCCTTTGTTGCATCTCAGTGCCACTGATCTCATGAAGTCTCTTTTCAGCCACTTCCTATATAAGGGCTGGTGCAGACCTGGGCGATCCGGGACGCACGTCCTGGGACCACATGATCATGTGCAGTTGCACACAGTGATTGCCGCGCAGCCCCATTGATTTTAATGGGGTTACATTCACATGGCAATCACAGACAAAGGTACATGTACCTTTTTTTGCAACACACGACGAACGACTGTTCAATTGCATGGGCAGAATTGGGGCAGGAAACTATGTGATCTGCCCCTCGGTACTGGGGTACCATTAGAAAATAATGGCACCCCTAACGCAATCGGCTGTAGTGGGCGATTTCATGACAGCGCGATCACGGATCGCCATAGTGTAAACCCGGCCTAAAACTTCTCCACCCTTATTACAGGATCACCAGTTATTATTTTATTGAAAACCACAGATTTAAAGATTTAAACATGACTTTTAAAATTACATTAAAATGGTTAAATGTTTATGTGATTTTATTGATTAGGTTTTCATGTACCATCTTTCATAGCTGAACAGTGTCAGAACATTTTCAGCCATTTTCTTTCTAAACGAATGTTCTTTTCACATCTTTATCCAAGTTTAAAAATTATGTTTTGTACACATGAACATTTCATGCACAGGTGCAAAAATCACAGTACCACATATATGTCGTAGTTCTTGAGTAGGAAACTATTAGCGCTTATTTAGGCTTTTTTTGTGGGATGATCTTTTGTACATAAGATTGTTTACAAATCTGCTGAGCACCGTCCTATGCCTATGAATAGCCTAAAAGTGTGAATCTGAAAATGGTAGATGGGCAGTGCAGTCAGTTCTTGTTTAACACACTTTCGGGAATGAATTCTAGAGCCCCTTATTTAAGACAAGTAGCCTTTTAGCATGATTGCTATGGAAACCTCATAACAGGAAGAAAGCATCACTGAATCGGGTCTCGTTAATTCTATTCAACTGTTGTTTGAAAATAGAATTGTAAGAAGAAAAAAAAAGTTTTATGAAATAAAATAATGAGATGCTAAAGATTTTGGATTAAGTCTACCAAGCTGATTACACAAAGAGACAGTCAGGCTATATATAAAATATGTTCTAAGTAATCATAAGAATTGCCAGCTATCCCTTATTTATGAAGGCAGTAATCCATATCCCATTCAGGTAACCATGAATGCACTGTATCTTTCCAACTTTTAACCTTTTGTATCATGTACTGCTCACCTGACTTACATGATGAAAAAAACAATATTGCAATGTATATGATACCACAACACCAGCATACATTTTCTTGCTGTAGCAAATTGGTGTTATTGTAAGGCTGAATTACTTTAAACTGGAATGGCATTTTGATATGACACCTGCCATTGAGCTGGCTTCTTCATGGCTTGTGAATGGCTTTCAAATGATAAGCACTACATTCTCATTTTCCCTTATTGTGAGGCATAGTGGAATACATAATGAATCATTCAGTGTTTTCATTTAAATGTGTTGTTAGCATTTGTCACATCAGCAAGATATTCCTTCATCTCGTTATGCCTGTCATATGAAGTTCCTTGTGGCTCTGTTTTATCTCCTGTGCTGGGTCCATTCAAACCATAAAATATCCAGTATTTTTATTAACATGTGTTATTTTTTATTCTCAAAAATTATTTCATCAATGCACCAAAGAATTGATAGCTTGGATCAACTGAATTTACTGAATGCATGTTACCTTGATTTTATTGGTACTTTGTGAAATTCAGTTCCCACCAAATTGTTGTATAGACTTTCGCCAATAAAGCAGATGTTAGACTCAGTTCATGAAGCTAACACACCAGGATAAGTATCCTTATTTTCCAAAATGTGACAGGTGTTTTCAGTTGAATTGAATGGAATGTGAAAATTACAGTCACATGGTGGAAAAAAGAGTGCTGAGGGCTGGTCCTAAAGCTTGGTGAATTGAGCCTCTTGCATGAAAAGTCAAGGTCCACGTATTACAGAGCCTCACGCTCCGTTAATAAAACACACTAAATAAAAGTTAAAACACTCAAAGGATTTGAGATGAATAAAGTAAAAAGTACCTAGCTTGGACTCTAGACTCTTTCTTTGTGCTGGTGTTGATGATGTTAATGTGTCTCAGAGCTGCCTCTTAGTAAAAGTTGACTGTTCCAAATCTTGTGAGAATGTGCTTTTGCAGGGATCCCTTTGCTACCACTACCATCTTCTCCGCCAATTATGATACAGCAAATTATTTAATACATGGCAATTTTACACCTTGAATTTTACCCTTTAATGATGAAGGAGAAAAAAGACCTTAACGTCTGAACCCAGTTTTGCAACTTGGCATGTGTTAGTAAAACTATATACAGTGGTACCTCGATTCACGAACTTAAATAGTTCCACGATTCTGGTTGCAAACGGAAATGGTCGTGAACCGAATCAAATTTCCACATAAGGTTCAATGTAAATAAGGTTAATCTGTTCTGACCCCTACGAACATGGTCGCCAACCGATTTTGGTCGCAAACAGAATCAAATTTTCCCATAGGGTTAAATGTAAATGAGGTTAATCCGTTCTGAACCATATGTAAAAAAAAAAATTTAAGCACAAAAATATGAAACAAAATACAGTACAGTATGAAGAGAGTGAACACTAACCTTTCTTGGGGCGACTTCTGGCGCTCTGCACTTTCTTTTTACCACCATGCTTGCTCTGCACTTTCTTAAGAGCCATGCAAAGTGTGCACAGGTCTGTCTGTGAACGTGATCTCAACTAGAGGAAGCCACGACCACGTGTCAGAGCGTGGAAGATGGCCGCGGCCGTGTTCATCACCCAATGCAGAGTTCACGAACGGAAGCAAAATTTTGCCGAACTTACTGTTCGCGAACCGAAGCATTAATGAATTATACCTTGTTTTGTTCAAGGTAACCTGGACCTTCATTTGGAGGTATTTGTTAATGATATTTCCTGTTTTTGTTTATTATCAAAGGGAAAACGTGCCCAAAATTGGACTTTAGCTGTATATTATTTTGCCATTGCTATGACCCACCGCAGTAAAAAACAAAACAAATGATCCCACTCATCCCACTGACATGCATAGAGATATCTCATATATGAAGATTAATTGTTGTTAGTACCCGTAGTAAAACTCTACCTAAACCTACCTAAACATACTGGCAATAACACTGACACTAAAACTAAAAACTGACCCTAACTTTGACCCTGACACTAACACTAGCCTAGATCAAGCCCTGATCTAACAATTTTTTTTAAACAGACTTTTTCTTTCGTAGACTTTACCTCTAGCAGGGAGAAAAATATGCAATATATATTTTTCTCCTTACAGAAGAGAAACAGTGATCACATGATCATGAGCCAGTCCTTCTGTCTCCTGAGACTAGGAGATGTCAGTGGCAGTTCGGTCTCAATGCTGGGGGCATGCGATCTAGCACACTTCCAGCACAAAAACATGCTGCATATTTGCAATGCCACTGAAGAAAGCTCACTTACTTGACACTGCAAATATGTGTTATGCCATCAGGAATGTGTTAAATACTATGAGGAGGCCATAGAAAATTCACTTTAGCACAATATATAACATTTTATTAGTGGTGCCTTTTAAAATTCTCCCAGTACCAGGTATGCACACCTGTCAAATACTGAGAATGATTTGCTTAGATATGAAACAATGTATTTGTGCAGCTTAATGAATAGAATTAAGCTGTGTTCATCTCAGTAATTTACTCGTGCAGAGGAACAAAATCAGCAGGATGTAGCCTTGCACATGATTGAAAAATTGAAAAGAATATAGGTTTGTTTTGTTCACTCAGAATTCTCTATTTCTTTAGTACATTTTTTTACTAAGTAAAAAACTTTTACTTTTAGTTAACCATTCGTATTGTCTCAACAAACTTGATCAGAAAGTGAGTGCACAATCATTTGCACTGTGCCACCATCAGGTCCATAGAGCAATGAGTCAAAAAGAAATGAGTTGAGGTTCATGAAGTTATTGCCCGAAAGAAGTAAACAAAATATAAAGAAATGGGAGACCTATATTGTTTTTTATCAAAAACCAATGGCCCTTCCTATTTTATACTTTGTGGCATTACATACTGTGCTTATGTTGTTTCACCCACCTAAATTACACATCAGCCTCACTGCTTTTTGAATTATTAATCCAAATCTGTATCACTAGCAGAGCTGCTGGATGGATTTCAGTCTTTATTAATGCTGATTTTAATATTACTGAATTATTAAGATTTGCTTGTTTTAGTAGAATGAACGATTTAAGTGCTCGACCGATGCCTCTTCTTGTTCATACTAGGTACAGAGAAGAGCTCTTCTTGAACTCAACGTAGCTTTAACAGTCTTTGAATCATAGAAGTGCTCCTGTGTTCAGCACAGGCAGGGGTCACTGACAAAAAGTCAGGGCAGTCTTTTGATAATGAGCTGGGCGCTGCTACGGAAAAAAGAAAGGAGCTGCAGTGGCGGTACACAAGGGGAAAGGGAATGAGATGGAAAGGGGAAACTGAGCAGGTCACTCCTTCCTATTTATCTGAGGTTGTGCCTCGTATGTCCCTATGAGCTTGTAAAATGATAGACCTTAAAATCTATCTAAAGTCAAGAACAAAAATATAATATACAGTAATGTAATATATATTTAAGCTTACCAGTGCATAGATATGGTGACTGCATTTGTTTCCCTATATTTTCACCTGGTGATCCAGCCAGTAACACACTTCTTGGTTTAGGGTGACAATGCTCACTGTACTGCATCTATAGAGGAGCAGCATTGTCACCCTACGACAGGAAGTGTGTTATGGCTACAGAAAATCTCCTCTTTCTTCATGTCCGCAATATATTGGGAGCAGGGGCGTATCTGGCACGAGGCAAACAAGGCGTTTGCCTCGGGCGGCATTTTTCAGGGGGGCGGCCCCCCAGGCAGAGGGTGAGGCGGCCGGTGAGCAGAGGGGACCGTGAGCGGGACAGCTTCGCCTTCCGACATGAGGTAAATGCTCGGACTGTATCTTAGGGTCTGATGAGGAAGCCGCAGCCGTTCTCAGTGAACAGCTTCCTCATCAGACCGTGAGATACTGTGTATGTGCGGTTTACTGTCAGCGTGTGTCAGCACGGGACAGTCACTCATCCCAATCATTCTCTTTCCTCCCCTGTATGCTGCACAAGTACACAGTCTCCCCCCCTCGTGCCTCAGCCCAGTCAAAACGGAATGATTAAGTTCCTCCATCTCCCTAGGGGACCGTCGGGGGGGGGGGCACTGTGTACTTGCACAGCGTACAGGGGAGGAAACAGAGAATGACCCGGGACGAGAAGGTAATGTCTTCCCCTGCCTGCCCTTAATGATAATAACTGCCGGGCTGTGGCATAGTCGGTCTCTTATCCAGCGCTGACTGCCGTGTCCCTTGTCCGTGTGCATTGACTTACACTGTGCCTCTCTTCTCCCGGCCGAAGATCTCTACTGAGCATGCGCCCGCCTCATCATCCTTTGCGGCTGCCCGAAACACAGGTAAGTTTTAACCTTTGTTACTTTTGCTTTGTAATGTTTTTGCATATATCTACTGCTTGCCGGCTGATTTATATATACATCGCTTGCTAGCAGTAGATATATAAAAAAACCGCGAGGTTTAAATTGTCCTTTAAGGGAACGTTTTCACTTTCCTCTGACTAGCCATGGGGGGGGGGTGCCCAAATCTAGTCTTGCCTAGGGCAGCACAAAACCTAAATGCACCACTGATTGGGAGGCGCTTTTTTAAGACTGCAGATAACACTGCAGAGAGGACAAGACACAGAAGAGCACTGCATTTTTGTAAGGATCAACAGGTATTTTTTGCACTTTTTTTGCACTTATCAAACAGATATAACAAAACACTTTTGATGGTAATTTAAGGTATCAAAAACAAGAAAAGTTATTTGGTAGGGCTTACATATATGATCATTTAAAGGGAGTAATAATCAGTGGCAGCGCTGGCAACTTGGAAGGCCAGTTTCTTCATCTACACTTAAAAAGCGATATAACTTTTTAAAACAAACAAAAAAAAAACTACATGACACTCTGCAGGTGCAAATTCTTAGTGCATTTGGGTGTGTGGACAGCCTATGATTTTACTGAGACTGACACCAATTATGGCCATTTTTACTCCCACTTTCTCTTTAGTGTTTTCCAAGGCTCTATTTTGTCTTAAACATGAAAAACTAGGGGAAAGGGGTGACACTACTAGCTATATCCTATTAAACCAAACCTCATTTGAGGACTAGCAGGCCACTGCATGGGGAGCAGAAGCAGCCAACAGCTGCTATTATGGTAATTTTAGTGATTTTAGTGTGGCTGTTCTCCGCATTTTAGCCCAGTCTCACTGGTCAGTAGGCAGAGGCAACCTAATATACTATGGAGGCACCAGTCTGCCATTGAATTTACTGCTTGGTGTCCTGGATCATGCGGGGCAGCCCTACAGGACAGTGTCACAATTCATAGCACTGTCTCACAGAATCTGAGACACTTGGCAGCTATGATACTGACTTCCTTAAAGTTGCTATCTGTATGGGACTAAACATGCCCTCTCACCCCTGTTGTGACAATGCTCATTTCAGTCACTGAACATTGCACTGTATGATGAGGGGGAGGTACATATTTAGCCCCTATATGAAATAAAAAATGTTCCAGGGGGCATTGGCAGTGTATTAGCAAGGTGGGCAGACACTTAAAAGCTAGATTGAGGCACCTTAAAGCAAACCTGATCCCCCATTCCCAGGAACATAAACATAGCTTTGCTCCTCCAGAGCTGAGTCCTAAATTAATTATGTGCTTTATTTTAACAGATGATTCAGATAGTATGAGCTGAAGATGTCCTTTTATAATAGTAGTACAATAGTGTTTTTGCCTCTGCCATGGCTGCCTCCCGTGACAAAAGTTTATTGAATAATCAACTTTTCTTGAGACAGGTGGTGCCAGCAGGTCCACACACTGCTTGAATTTCGACTGAGTTAGCAGGACTAATTTGAGAAACGTATTGAAGTTATCGTTGCATTCTGAAAGAGAAAACAGAATCTGCCAACAACAGAATGTATAAACCTATATAGTAGATGTTTAAGGCATATGCTTGGATAGAATATGTTTTCAATAGTGCCACCTGAGCATGCAGGGACATATATTTTATGGCAACATGATTTTAGAGACAAATAAAAAAAGATTTTATAAACCAAAAAATACAGAGGGGTCAGCATCAGTATTCAAATACTACAAGAAATGCAACAGAAATTGCAAAAGAGCAATCAGGGCAGCAAAAATAATGTATGAAGAACACATAGCTACAGAAAGCAAAATAAACTATATAAAACTGAGCAGAGATGGTCTGCTAGGGAAGTCGGACATGAAGAAGGACCCCGGGGTCCTCAAAGATCACAGATTCAGCAATAATATGCAATGCCAAGCAGCAGCCAGCAAAGCAAGCAGGATTCTATCCTGCATTAATAGAGGGATTTTGGCAAGATATCAAATATAATTCTACCGCTTTATAAATCTCTGGTTTGGCCTCACCTTAAGTATCTAGTTCATTTTTGGTCACCAATCCTCAGGAAAGACTTCCTTGAACTTGAGAGAGTTCTGAGAAGAGCTACAAAGATCAAAAGGGGATGAAAGGCCTGAGTTATGAAGATCACCTCCAGAAATTACACATGTTGTAATTTCTGATGTGCATCAGAGGGGACTTAATTGCAGTTTTCAAAATCCTTAATGGGAGCCACAGTATCAGGAATAAACTGTTTAGACTAAGGACTTTCATGATAACATGAGGACACAACAAAAGGTTGGACGTGAGGCGGTTTAATCGTAGACTGCGCAAGGGTTTTTTTTTACTGTGAGAGCAGAAATAATGTGGTATTTCCTTCCACAGTCAGTGGTATCTGCTGATAGCATTGATAAATTCAAAAAAACTCTTAGATGAGTTTCTTAATTCACTGAATAGACAAGGATATGGGAACCATAAGATACAGGTATACACACGCACACATCGGTTGAACTGGATGTACCGGTGTCTTCATTCAACCTCACCTACTATGTTACTATGTCGTCTTTTCAAGTAGGGAAGTGAAGGAATGGATGATCCCTTTAAACGATGATAGGTGGCCTTTTTGTTAGAATGTTAGTAAATGTTTGAGTATTTTATTCGCCTGAGAAGCTGACAGATAAACTAGACATTTTGGCAATAACACCTGCCAGTGTATCTGCAGTAAATATTAACTGGAATTCAAAGATGGAAACAAAAAGTGAATCTGAGATGAGATCAAAATCAAACAAAGCCTTTTGCAATTATTAACACAATGTGAAGTTTGTCCAGATTTCTGCATTCCTCTTCCACTTGGCACAGGGGGGAATGTTCTGTACCACATAAAAGGCAACAAATATTTACATGCTGCATGTAGAAAGGCGTGTGATCACAAGTCACTGCTCCTGAGTTGTGATATCGAATGCTAATCTGTTGTTTGCTACATGAAATATTCACTTGGATTCAAGCTCATGAAATGACATGTTGTATTGTTTGTATCAATCTAAACAACTTTAGAATTATGTATCTGTTATGAAAATGCAAAAAAAGGACATGTGAAAGCAGATGTGTTCTACAAAACTGAAAAACTCCCTACCTTATGGATAAAATCTGCAAGTATGCTTGTAATTCACGACAAGAATAGCCCTAGAACTGTGTATAATAAACAAATGCCATGCTTTTGGATCAAATGGTGCTTTCACCTTTTCTTCATTCTTTGGTGAATATTAGTCATGCTGATCTTCTGCAACTTATTTGCAGGCACTTTGAGTTTATATGCACTCCAGCAACTGTAACATGATTCCAGATAGTAACAGTTAAAGCAGATCTCTGGGGAAAATTATTCTTAGCCCTTGCAGTGGGGCCACCCCCACACTGCAAAGGTTAAGTGCTAGTTTTAAGGGTGCCCCTTAAAATTCCTAAAGGGTCTGATACCGGTATGATTTGGGAAATGGACCCCACACACCTTTTTTTTGTTTACATAACAAGTTTTCATTTTGCTTCACTACCTTTCAGGTAGTAAACAGAATGACTGAACCAAGACATGAGCTGAACATTTGGCAATTGACTCTCTGCTGTTCGGCCCCTTGGAGAATAGGGGTGAACAGCAGCTAATGAACTGCCGAACATTTGCTTCAGCCGATCTAGATGTTGCATCGGCTTAAAGGAGAACTTTTCACTCACCTCATAGTTCTAGCCGACCTGTGATAATGAGACTGTCACAGGTTGGCTCAGTAGATCGGGAGGTGAGCGAACACATACCGGGTTCGCTCACCTCTCGATCCTGTCACGGCTCTCTGCCGTGACAGGGGAGGGGCTGGATTCTCCTCTCCCCGCTCTGATCTGCCAGCGCTGACTGGCGGAACGGACGGGGGAGGGGGCGGGTACAGCTGGCTCTGCCTCTAGATAGGCAGAGCCAGCTGTCACTCACGCAAGCTGGGCGGATCCCGTCGTCTAAGTCGGGATCCGCTCCGGCTGCGGCGTCTCAGTATACCGCAAGCTGTAGCTCGCGGTATACTGAGCTTAGGGTAACGGGAGGACGATAGTTTGTGTCCTCCCGTTACCCTAAGGAGAACTATGGGGAAAAACACTGACCCCATAGTTCTCCTTTAAGCAAACGTGCTGAGGCAGTTCATGAATAAGCCCTTTAATATGAAATAAAAATATAAGGTTTTTAATATGTAAAAATATCAGTACATTTTAAATATATTTAATACTAGTAGAATCCCAATAACTGGATTTTGTTTCCACTTTTGGGAGTGTAAACAAAAAATAAACAATGTATTATAATAAATGTATGTGTATTATGTTCAACTATAATTGTAATCTTTTCTATAGTAGTATATTCTGTAATTGTGTAACCTTGTTATAGGTTGTTTTAGAGTTAGGTAAAGAGACTTGGGATAAGCTGTTTGTCATCTACATGTTGATGACATTATGTGTCAAGGACTATAACAAAGAGCATGGATGAAGGGCAAAAAAAAAGATGTGCAGCTCATACCAGCACAGTGATAGAATGACATTGATTGAAAAGTTAAAGTCATGAAGGTCAAGTGCATTTGGAATTACTCATACGGATTTGAATAATATGCTTCTCTAAGTGTTGAATATTTAAGCTCAAATGTGCAGCTAGTTAGAGAAAGTACATGGGGAAGTAGACAACATTATAAATGCAGTCATAATTGGAAGAGGCATAGCATATTTCATACTCTATGGAAGGAGACTACAGACTGGAAGAAAGGAAAGGACAGGGAGTTATGGAATAATGAAAGGGATAACTGCAAGCCTGGGAAAAGCTGAAAAGATGTAGGGAAGATCAAAAGGGACATATTAACTTTAAAGTGGGTCTCTACCCAAACAGCTGAAGTACTTATATTTAAACTGCTTTACTTTAAAAATATTTTTAATTCTGTTCTGTCTTTTACTTTTGTGATTCACATACACCTGCCACACTGCATAGTTAGCATTCTGTATCTAATGAAGTGTGTAGGGGGGTTGGTAGTATTTGCTGGGCATTTGTATGAATGTAGGCAGAATGTTTGTGGTCATAGGTGAATGATTATAGAGGAAGTAAATGCTTCAGAGGGTATGGACCTGAAAAAGGTGCTAGAGCATGGAGAAATGATATGAAGTTATGAACGAAAAAATGTAAAGCCAATGGGTTCTATTGACTAATTCAACTATCAGTGTCTGATATCAGTGTTATCACACCTCTATGTGTACCTGTTGGGATTTTAGTCGATGTTAATCCTCGATTGGTTTGTTTACCTTAAGAAGGCTTCTGCAGCTGGAACTTGTTTTGTCATGCTGTGATATATGTCAATAAATGGGATAGTCCAATTAATGCACAGAGGTCTCAGAACTCATTCTTTAAATTGGTTCCAGAACATGTTACAGTTACTCTTGGTGTCCCATCTTAAAAAAGGCTGAACACTATAGGGTTATCATAAGGTAGGACTGAAAGGATTGTATCAATGTTTTTTGCACAGAGCTTTTTCATATGTTAATCTAATAAGGTATGAATCAATGTTCTGATTGATGTAACTTTTAACTTGGGCTATTGAGACCTGCAAACAATTGGCTTAATACAAGAGGAATGAATACTCCCCAGGTAGACAAGTATAAAAATGCTTAATTTGCACATATAAGATGTAATATTTTTTAAATTTAAATAAAAAATATATGTATATACAACTGCTATATACTTTATAGCCCAACTCCAGGTTGGACACAGTCACCTCTTGCCTCACTCCCCAAAATACACATTTTTAAAACATATTTTAGTATACAAACCTTTTCCAGCCCTTTTTTCTTCAACCACATGACACATGGGGTCTTCTTCCTCCACCCAGTAGGATGTATTTGCTACTGTACAGAACCGAAGTAATGATGTGTGACCACCATTTCGTACAGCAGTACTGTTATCCAAGGGCAACATGATAATGCACCCCTGGGAGGTAGGTCCATAACAGGAAGATGGTTGAATAATGCTGAGCATCACTCAACCCAGCAGACCAGAAGCAATAGAAGAGCAGACCAGAAGCAATAGAATGAGAGATCAGTGAGTTTTTGAGGCATAGTGCTCAGCAGGAGGTGATTATTGCAGTGAAATATACTTTTATAGTTTCAACAATAATGTTTTGTAATTTTATTTTAAATTGGTGTTGGTATTTAAGGTAGTGGGGACATTCCTATGTGCTAAATGAGGATAATACTTCTACAACCATTATACTGCCTTTTTAAGTGGGATTTCCCCAGTCTGCCTGATCGAGTGATCATTAACAATATGCAAATTGATAGATAGAATAGATAGTTAGATTAGATAAATAGATAGTCAGGATAGATAGATAGATAGATAGATAGATAGATAGATAGATAGATAGATAGATAGATAGATAGATAGATAGATATGTATGTAAGTGTTGTAGCGTCCCCCTTCCTTGGTCAGCGCTATCCCGGCACAGGATAACCCTGCCGGTGGCTCTGAAGGGGTGATCTACAGTAAAGTGAAATAACAAATCTCCCTGTCTTTCCTCTATAAGAAACCTCTACTATGGATCCACAGCAAACCAGCACACCTTAAGTTACTTGGGTTGGTTGCTATGGGTTACGGCAGCTCCGACTCTTCTTGTCTAGGGATGCCTTCACTTGCTTCTGCCCATCAGAACTTACCGCCCTTCTGGTGATCAATGGAACTGAGGTCCAGACTGTAGTTATGATGCTTGAAACTTTTTTTGGAGAACTTCAGGGAGAGAGGAGAAGGGTTAGGATCATCCGGGCAGATGTAGACTCCATTGCTTTTCAGAGAATTGTGGTTACTGCTTCTGTACACAGCAGGTCAAACACCTAAAATGGCATTACTGAAAGTAGAAGTTACTGATCATTGTCTTAAGCAGTAGCAGCCACTGGGCCTGCTGCCACCAGGCTCCCTGGTGATTCCATGGCTGGTCCCCAGGATTTTAGGCCTAGCCAGCTCAGGCAGTCCAGCACAGCCTCCCAACAGCAGAGCTTACATGGTCCACCCCAAGTTTATATCTCCTCCCCCAGCATGCACAACTGGCTATCATTCAACAGCGATTTGCTGAAGAGAGATATCCCCTCATATCAATCCTATTGGTTACTCTGTTCTATCAGTAGGGCACACCCTGCAGTACACCTGGCCGCCGACAGATGGCAAGCAATGGTATACTGTCTAGGGGGAAAACCACACGAACCAAGATTACAAATTAGTATCAGACCACATACAATCTGATAAAAACTAAATTTCCACTAGGGCGCTACAGTGTGGAGCGGACCAGTAAACAAAATGGAGCACAGTGATATGTATGTAAAGTACCTCGTGGATTAATAGGCACATTTGGACATAAATGTATACATTTTAAAGGGTATAAAAGCCCCCTTGGTTCTCACCATTCCAGATTTTTTCTATCCTCTTTTACAGCATAAAATTGTATTTCTAATAGCATCTGGCTTTTTATTACATAGTTACAGCACATACGTATTGCTCCAGAGGTGAATTTTAAAAATTAATTGCATCACGCTCCAGCAATGAATGTCCCTGAGCGTTTACTCCAGGTTATTTTTAACCCATCAGTCCCCTCAACGCCCCTCCTGCTTTCCCATGGCACTACAGCAAAATGTGCTTATCTATTGTATACTTGATGGAAATTAAACATGAAAGTGATCTACTACTACAAGGTTCTCTTGACTTTACAAAACTTTGGAGCATGTGAAGTAGACGCTCCTATAATATCTTTTAGAAAGAGACCAGGGCATCCAACTGTTAAATATTTATTTTTAGCAAAGCAGTGCATCAGAATTTAGACCTGCCCTCTTTATGTTCAAAAGAATACAACTTGTTAGAGATCAAAGACAAGAGAAATAGCACAATTATAGCTGAGGCCTTTATACTCCCCCATAGCTGTTCTAAAGGCTGCAATTAATTAAAATCTCTTCAAGTTTCTTATTTGCCTTTTTCATTGTTTAATATGATGAGAAAGCATAAGAAAGCTGAAGTGAATTTAATTAATTGCCAGTTTTGATGTAGCTTTTGGGGATGGTAGCAAAATGTTTAATTGTTTGTATTTACTTAACACTTTCAACAGCTTTCAAATGTAATATGAATAGGTGGATCATAAGGAGATCATAAGGACAAAAATAAAACAATATTAATATGGAGTTTGTATTTGGACACTAGAAACCATTGGCAGATGTATGAACTGTAAGAATAGCGTTTTTTTGAGAATAGGACATATATGGCAGACACTAGTTCCATTCAGAAGACATACCAAAACAATCTATCAAATTCACTGTAAGAATACATACATTTGAACAGGAAGAAGACCTGAAATTTCATAGAACTGAGATAATATCTGTTCCATGCTATCTGTCAATTGTCTACTTCACTTTACAGTACTTAAAGTATACCTCCTATAAAACTGGGCTATGTAATGGGGCATATGAAGATACAAATAAATCATATGCATAAGTAAGCTTTAGTGACAACAACATGACAAAACAATAAATGGATCCAAAGTTAGGAACTTAAAGCTACATGTGTCACACATATAGCGAGCCCACAAGCGAGCAGGTAGCATTGTATCCACCAGGGAGTAGGGTCTAAGGGCAAGCCGGTGTTCTGCCAGGGACCCACTCACTGAAGTTTGGACTTAGCTGCGTGCTTGCCCCAGGCCACGCCCCCCAGGTTCACCCTGTCTGCGTGTGGAGAGTACCCGTACACAGGATACAGAGAAGATAGCTGTGTCTCAGACTGTGCTGGCAAAGACAGGATGGACAGAACAAAAGGAGGTCCAGTAAACAGGCCAAAGGTCAGGGTGGGCAGGAGACAAGCATAATCTGGAGAACAAGCCGAGTCGGTACACAAGAGATCATTCCATGGGTAGCCTGATCAAGAAAAATGCATGCATATGGGCTCAGTAACAGAGCTGTGCTCAAGCAAGCAGAAGCTGGTCTGAGAGGGATATAAATAGGGACAGACACCTAAATAGGAGGTAGGACAGAAGTAGCAGGAAGGAAGGTATATAAACCATCAGGTGAAGTGGGCGACACCAATAGCTGCTAAGTCAGTGCAGCAGAGAACATGCTTTTGGAAACACAGGTGTCGACAGACCTACAACAGCAAAAGGTAAAAAACGAAAGCAAAGGAATGAAGCACAGATCAGCTCTGCAGCTGATCTGTGACAATATGTATATTTTGACTTTTCTTTTAAAGATCACGCTTGACCTCACCCCTTATTTCCCCATTTAAAGACCAATACAGAGGTTGAGCTTGTGTCAACAAGTCTATAACTGCAAATCTGTCTCGGTTTGCTGCCAAGGTATTACGATTACACACATAAAACAAATAAATAAAATTGCATAGATGTTGATATAAAAAGGAACATTTGATGACATTGAGGCTTAGAAAATATCATACTTCTATGTTAAAACATTCAGCTTTTAGTAAAGATACCTAAAAAAATGTTTTTATTTTTATACAAAAACACCTTATATCTATTAAATATATTATGAGATGCTGTATAGATTCTTTTAAAGTTGGATAAAACATGCTGCCAAACAATATTTATTTGGGCCAGTCAAGGGGTTATGTCTTCCCAATGATTTTGCAATCCAAAAAAGGAATACTATACATCAGATTCTGGCACTGAGCATTAATGTTTTATCCCAGTTTGTATGTCCTTAGTAGGTTCTTCAGCATAGAAAAGAATGATGTTTTAAAATGCAATTATATTCCTTTAAATAGCCCAATCTATCATGATTCTCATATCGTAACTCCACAGGACTAATGATTCCAGGTGGTCCAAGACCTCACCCCATATTCACAATTCAAACCAACAACACATCTAAGTATCAATGGGGTTTTAAGAGGCGTCAAACTCTACTTTAGAAAAATATAGAATTTATTTACCATAATACATTAAAATCCATTAACTACATATAAAACAATGTTACAAAGAACCAATTCCCTCATTCTGCCTCATGTTGCCACATTATTCATGATATAAGTTAATTGTAGCTTTTGCAATACTTATTTCATTTAAAATTGATGTAGTCCATCTTTATATGCAGGCTGTGTTCTTTGTGTTTTTAATTATGCTGTGGAAACTCTGTGTTAACTTCCAACGCATTTCGCTGATGTGCTTCCTCAGGTAATATGAGGCAAGAATTAAAACACTTGAAGACCTTCTGTATATCCTCCACTAGATGTGTAGCCGCCCATACACTCCGGCTCTCTGACCCCACGGGAACTCAAGACACATAAATGCCTGCGGCCGGTCTGCAAGCACAATTTTTTCTGTTCGAAATGGAACGCAGGCATTGATGTGCCACACGTTCCCATGGGGTCAATCACATTGCAGCCGGAGGGTGTGGCTATGGTACCATTGAGTTCAATGAGTTCTCGCCCCCTCCTGGCCCACAACAAAGTGAGCCGGCCACAATGCGATCCAGTGCGAATGCACTGTGTCTGCTATGAACTAGCCCTGAAAGCTGAAAGAAAGTGCATTGTACTTTTTATCTTATAGTGTAGCAGAGTGCAACTAGTAAAAATCTTCTCTCCTACACTTTCAAAGTACAGGACTGTAATTATTGGACCATGTCTTGATTCAGCAACCAATACATGGAGAAAGAAAACACTTGTATGAAACACAATATATTTAGAGTACCACATATAACACATCACTTAAAACAACAGAATGACATGGTTAGCAAGAGTGGTTTGGTAAAAATCAATTGCTATTCATAAAAACCAGACAGTATACTTTTCCAGAAGTTTTATTCAATATGTTCAACTGAATAATTTCTCCAAAATTCTCTTGAAATATCACAAAAAAGTAGGACTAGAAGGAAAAATGGTTTGCTTATTGCGTATATATTATTTGATTATAAAAGCAAGGAATAAAACAACCTAGGACCTTCACATTATCCAAGGCTTTACAATTGTGAAATTGTGTTCACTTTAATAGCCAATCATGTGCTAAAAAATCCTGCTTTTTTTCACATTTCCTTACACATTATTGGGTATTCAAAGTGAACATAGCTTTACCTTTCTTTTTTTACATTCACTTTGCAAAGTAAGCATACATTTTAGTAGGTGAACAGTAAATATGTAAACAGTAAATCAATCCCATAATTTCATTGTATTCCTGATTTTTAATTATACTTTCTAAGGAAATAATTTGGTGGAATATTTTGAACACCAGTTAAAGCGGAACTTCAGGAATGATCTTTTATGGAAACTTACATTGGTCCTGCTTGTGAAAGATAATTCCTCGAGTTCTGCTTTTAGCTTTCATTCCAGAAATTCTGTGAATACATGACTTATTTTCTTTATGAGGACCCCCATAGAATCCTTTTGCAGCAAAGGCTTTGGTGGTGCAGTTTTCAAGATCGAGAAATCCACTTTTACCATTGGCTTAATGTATTGTTTTTTGTTAGGACTTTATATGTGTGTTAAACTTTTTTTACATAGTACCTATTGTATTAAGCTTCAGCATAATACAAAATCAGGTCATCATTGATAAGCGAGGTGGTCCTATAGCTATCTCATTGTGTAGGGTCTTTATCCACCTTGAATATCATTGTGATATGGGACTCTTGAGTTATATTGGGGAAAAGAGCAGTCCTCAGAAACAGCATTGAAGGTGGTACTCATTATGACTGCCAAATGTCTTTAAATTTCTTCTAAAATGCAGAGTATCCATCAGGTCCAGGGCTCTAACCAGAGGGCAGTGACCAGATTGTGCTTCCACTGAAGAAAAGTCCAAAAAAGGCAAAGCAGCCTGCGTCAAGTAATTACAAAGTTTGGGGTTGTTAAAAAATTCAGCTGAAGTCTTGCTTAAGCCAGAGATATTATGAACATTGGTGGACTTTAGGTATATAGGTACATGGCTGCTTATTATAAATGTAGTGATAGGTGCCTACTACATGTATTAATACATTCATATATGGTTTGAAGCATGCAGGCCTGATGGTGCTGATAAGGCTGGTCAATCAACGGATGAAGAGCAGACCTGGTTGTCTGAAAGTTCTAAAATGTGATAGGATCATTTGAGCATGTATGTTGTGTTTCCAATGTCTGCAGGTCTGTAAAAAGTTTAGACATGGCAGTTGCCCTTTCTTTTTTCAGATGCATAGTGGGTGTCACCTACTACATCCCTTGCAAAGAGTATGCAGAGATGTTCATTTATAGGCAACATTTCAGTATTGGTTAGGCCTAACTTTTGAGAAGACTTCAAGTTTAACCAAAAAGTGAGTTCGTGTTTTAGACAAGACCAATATTTGTAATAATTGTATAATGATGAAACTGAAAAAAAAACATATAGCGGGCTATTCACAAAAGAGTGAAGAGTTTGGAGAAGGCAGGAGAAGTGAAAAATCTAGGACAACATAGCTGGACTAGAAAGTGAGCGCAATTGGAGAATTTTTCCAAATCAGCAATTTTTGCCTAGATTGTTCACTTCTCCTGCCTTCTCCAAACTCTTCACCCTTTAATGAATAACCATTTTTGTTTCTGTTTGTCTTTTTTTATTTGCCTGTGCAACCTTTAATACATAATTAAGCTGGCTGTGTAGTCAGTTTTAAAGAAACCTTCTCTGTAAAGCCTGCTTTATACAGGCTCCTGAAGTCTGAGAGTGCCTTCACCCAAGGAAAGGTGGTGCTGCAGTGAAATCTCACAATCTCAAATCCACCCTTTTGTGAATTACCCTGATAATATTTGACAAATGGTTC
>NW_017307599.1:393302-400071 GCF_000935625.1 Nanorana parkeri
TTTAAAAAAAAAAAAAAAATGTCAAAAGTAAGTTGATGAATTCATTTTCTTTAAAAGATCATTTCAAAGAGGTCCCTTACCAATAAATTCTATAGTGTAAGCAGCCCAGATCATAGATCCCATATATATACAGTATATATATATAGCCTCTCCTTTGCCTTTAAATGTTAACATATTTTACATCATGTGGGCTTACAGTTGTCTCTGGAATTAGCATACAAAACTATACCTGGAGGGGTATTGATATTCTAAACCTAATTTACAAGAAATTTGTTGTTATGTTGATGATAGCTCAGTAAAATATATCACAATATGCAAATAATCCAATTAAAAAAGTCATCAGTAAATGTTGGCAGGTAATAAAAGCCTACCATCTATGCAATGTAAAAAGCAGCACTAATATTACAATAATTTATGTTGTTTTTGCATGCAATATTGTGTACACAAATATCACACATATCATTTCTATTAATGCTACAGTCATGCAGGAAATGATTTGTGATAGGAAATGATTTGTGATAGGATATACCAGGATAAGTCATTTTATTTTAATATTTAGGGTGAACAGCTGAACGAACAAAAATAGTAATAATACTTGTTGCTCGCCTGCTGTACAAGGGAATTTATGTCTTATTCATAACACAAGAATTTAGAAAGACTCATCATTCAGCTTGAAGAGGACAAGCTAATGAATAATTATTAGTTTTGATTGTTTGCTATTAGAAATGTGAAATCTGCTTTACCATGTTGTTCAACTCTTTCATGACCAGAAGTCATAGATGCCTAGATGCCCAGCAGAGGCGTAACTAGAAC
Organism: Nanorana parkeri; assembly: GCF_000935625.1. NCBI lineage: Eukaryota > Metazoa > Chordata > Amphibia > Anura > Dicroglossidae > Nanorana > Nanorana parkeri. Next base: position 394,116 of record NW_017307599.1, read on the forward strand.
CTTCAGGGCCCCGGTGCAAGAAACCTGAAGGCCCCCCCCCCAACCCCACGGCACTGCATGGTTAACAGGAAGGCTGCCGAGGTCCCCAGCAAGCGTGGGACCTCAGGCAGCCGCTTGTTTAACATTTTAGTGCCGGTGTTCTGTTGAGAACGCCGACCCAGTATCTGCGTTTATGTACAGATGTGATTAACGAGGAAACCGACATTTATTTACAAAGTATTAATTTGTCATTGTTAATTGTGACCGTTAATGATATGCCGTCCATGGCAGGAAATGATGGACGGAATATTATTATCGGTCACAATTAACGATTTAAACAAAATACTTCGTGAATAAATCACGGTTTCCTCAATAATATTGGTCTGTGTGTGAGCGCAGATGCTGAGATCGGCGTTCTCGACAGAACACCGGTATCTGCGTTTAGTATCGGGGCATTTTCACGAGTATGGATACTTGTGAAAATGCCCAGTATTAACACTGGTGTATCCCTACTTAAAAATATAATGCATTGCTGGGACTTGTAGTCCTACATAGTTGGAGCTATTCTGTAGGTATGCACAGATACTTTTTGAGTACCAGTGCAGATACTTAGCATTTTCATGAGAACTGCCAGGGTTGCAGAGGTTGCAGGTGGGACCTGGCTCTGGCGCTCCACCACTGTCCTGAAATCATTAGTCTGTATTATTATAGAAAAACTGTCACATGACAATAAACAAAAATGTATCAGTACTCGTACTTGTAAGTACTCGGCAAGTACCAGTACTCGTACTTGCAATACTGGTATCTGTGCATCCCTTTATTTATATTTATAAAAACAAAATCGTACATTAAAACAGAGATGAACAAATCCCAGGAGCTCCGTGTGCTCCTTACAAATGACAGCTGCCTCCTATTTTTTTAATTTTTCTCTAGTCTAGTCTTGGAGCTCAAAAGTATCGGTACATATACTCTTACTTGTACCGAGTACTGTACTTGGTATCTGTGCAACCCTACTATTCTGCATTGCTGTATAATGATTATACAGCAATGCTGAATACCACCAGCAATGCGGGACTACAAGTCCCAGCAATACATTACAATACATTATAATAAAAATAAGGTATGCAGAATACCACCAGCATCCCCCCCCCCACTATAATGCATTGCTGGGACTTGTAGTCCTACATAGTTGGTGCTATTCTGCATTGCTGTATAATCATCATACAGCAATGCAGATTACCACCAGCTGTGCTGGACTACAAGTCCCAGCAACACACACACACACACACACACACTCTCTCTCTCTCTCTCTTCCCAGCACCCGTTCCCACTCCAAACTTACTTTACCTCTCCTGCAGGCCCAAGGCCCTCTTCCTCGTCTTGGCGGCCAGGGGGCGGAGCTAAGAGGAGACTGACCCCTTAGCTCCGCCCTTAAGAGGCGGGCCCAGCAAATTCTCCGAGATCAGTGACAGCCTCTCTCCAGCCCTTTTGCACAGCTGCCTGTACATGCTGCGGGTGGCTGTGCGACAGGGAAGGATCAGAACGATCGCGGGGGGGCCCTCTACTTCCTTGCTGGGCCCCCCCAAGTGGCGGAACGCCAGGGCCCGGTCGCAATTGCGACCGCTGCGACCCTGGTAGTTCCACCAGTGATGCCCAGGCAAAATGAATTAGTGACAGCATGCATTAGTTAAAGGAGAACTAGGAGGTGAGTGAAAATCACTCATCCTCATAGTTCGAGCCCACATGTGACAATGAAACTGTCACACTTTGGTTCAATAGATCGGGAAGTGAGTGAACACATACCGTTGCTCGGTCACTTCTCAGTCATCTACCTGCAGAGAGCCATGACTGTCAGTCACGGCTCCCTGCAGGGATTAACCCCGCTCCGATCCTCCAGCGCTGACTGGAGGAACGAATGGGGGAGGGGGCGGGTACAGCTGGCTGCCTCTAGATAGGCAGAGCCAGTTGTCACTCACGCAGCTGGGTTGATCTCGACAGCAATGTCGGGATCCGTCCCGGCTGCGGCAGTCTCAGTATACTGCGAGCTGTAGCTTGCGATATACTGAGCTTTGGATCACGGGAGGACGCTAGTATATGTCCTCCAGTGACCCTTAAGAGAACTATGGGGAAAAACACTTACCCCATAGTTCTCCTTTAACTTAATATCTTTATGAATAGGTTGCTTACCGAAATAATTTTTGGGGGCTTGTGTCAATAGGATTTTGTTTGCATCAGAACTGCTACTCTTCTATTACAAACCTTTGGGAATGCAAAAGTAGGTCAAATGCAGTTGAAAAGTAGGTCAAATCAGATACACCTGAACTGAATTTGAAAGACCATCTCAAACTGGCATTTGGCCATTAAAGCCCATTGACAGTGGCCCTTTTATATTTTTGTTAGGCTTTTTATTTTGTACACCGTTTTTAAAAAAAGACTGTTCTCTTTTTTATTATTATAGGCTGACAAATGTACACTAAAGTAAAAAAAATGACATGTATTATTGTTTATTTTAATACCATTAGCGCTATTATTTCCCCTGGGAAACAGTGCAAAAAATTGATTGTGAAGTGTTGAAGTGTTAAAATGCATATTTTAGACCTGCCAATTACTTAAAATCCCAAAACTTTACATATTTTGTTCAAGCAAAAAACCTGCAGTATAAAACAGTAGTAGCCTCAAATTTTGAACATCTGTTTTTTAAATCTATATTTTCAATTAAAAACATGCTAAAATTAATTTTAGTGCACACAAACACAACCTAATTCCCCTTTTTTGCAAAATGTAAAAGACAAGCAGTGTCAAGTAAATAGATAGCTAATATGTATTACCCAATTGTTTACATCCTATGTGTGAGTATATATGCTTATATACATATAGGGGGGGGGCAGGGTGTCATTACAACAGTTTCAGATCCCGCTGCTGCCACCACAATATGACGGTGGCAGTTTTAGATCTTGTTGCTGCTACCAGCATGTGACAATTGCCCACCCAGTATCATCCTATGCAGATAATTTTTAGCTCATGGGACAACAATCTAAGTGCCAGCAGACAATACAAACAGTAGCCTACACCATGTGTTTTAATGGAAATACACTTCTTTCACACTTACTTCTGAAATTCTGAACTTTAACAAATGTTTGTGACACTCTCTGCCACATCCAGACAGGAATATACCGAGTTTAAAATATGGTAGCCCTCAGAGATTCCACTATTGTTTTCATGAAAGGAAAGAAAAAAAAGTGCAAGAATTTTTTTTACAGGAAAAGTGTATTACTAAACATGACAATACACATTATAATTCATTAGATTAAAAATGAAAGGTACATAGCAAAGTTTGTCTGGTATTTGGATCATGTGCAGAGTTCAATCCACTTTACAAATAGTCCAGTTAAAAGTCACAAGCCCCCAAAAAATTACTAATAGCATTCTAACATGATTCCGATGAAAAACAAGAGCGTGGGAACTGCAGATACAACTATTTTTTTCTGGTCCCTAAAGAAGGCATTTACAGAAAAGACATAACAAATCAAAGAGCCTGAGAGGTGTGCTGAGGGGGTGTTGAAATATTTTATAATGCTCCAGTGGACACTCCCTCAATGTCAATTTATGTTGAGTTCTATCAATATTTCTAGATGATAAAAGTTGTGTGAGTGCAATGAAATTATAAATTGATAAAGACTAAACATAACATACTGTACATCGGATGCAGACATCACTTGGGCTCTGTTCACACCTAGGCGTATCGAATATGCGCGTCTGTCGCGCGTTTTTACGGCGATTCGCGGTAAAAAATGCGCGACAAACGCGCGTTTCCGAGGGCTATTTGGCTGTATCCCAATGGAAACGCGAGACAAAAACGCCACAAAGAAGCTCATGTACCTTTTCAGGCGTTGGCCGTTTTGTAGCGTACGAGCTGAAATACGGCAAGGTGTGAACCATACCCATAGAAAACAATTGGATTTTCATGTTTGAGCGTTTTGTAGAGCGTTCGTAGAGCGTTGGAACGCGCTACAAAACGTACAGGTGTGAGCCAGGCCTTAGGACAAATAATGTGACCCATTCACCTGCTGTACATTAGAGCATGGGCATGTTTGGTATCAAACTGATTGTTATTTATTTATAGATTGATGCAGCCATGGTTTATGGTGATATCTCCATTACGGTACTAATTATTATTAATTACTAATTAAGAAATCCATACAGAGTTAAATTCTGGATATGCATGAAATGGAAGTTTCTGGTTAAATAAGATTAGATTTACCAGAGGGTTTTGATGCTGGACTATTTTTCCATAGCTATTGCATGTTCCAGTGTAATAGTTTTACTGAACTGGGCCTGTGTCCTGTCAAAGATGCTGTAATTGAAATGTTTTGATGGCATTTTTGATTGCCTGGTTTGTGTTTCTTTTATTTGGTCTGTGGTCTCCCAAATTAGTCACCTCCAGCTGCAGCACAGACAATTAGTTCAAACTAAATGTTTTGTCGCAGACTTGCACATTTTAAAAAATAAGGGTGGAAATGAGTTCAGTATGATGTCCCCATTCTCTCCATTTAGTTTGGGGTTCACTACTGATAGAAGCTGACGCAATGGAATGTGCGCGAAACGACACGCTAACGTGGCGCACAGGAAATTATGCAGCTTCCCTGAATAGATGGTCGTATTTAAACCTGCCAGTCCTGTGGATCATTGCTGAATGGTCTTTCAGCTCCTGTGTGTTCCTGTGCTTCTACTTGTTCCAGTATTTTGCTGCCTTAACCCGAATCTGTTTTGACGATGCCTGACTGCTGCCTGCCCCTGACCTATGCTTGTTCCCAGACTATTCTTCTGCCTGTCGCTTTGTACTCTGCTGACCGATCAGTGTTGACCCTGGCCTGCTTAACTCCGTCCTGCTCCAGCAGTGTTTCTCGTTGTCCTTCCAGCTGCATCCACACCTGCTTCCTGCTACGTTGGACACCATCTTCGGGACTTACCCAGACACAGTGCCCTTCACCCTCTGGCACTGTTTCTGCTCTCTGTCCTCTCACTCCCTGTCTCCACTCTCAGGGGTGTGGGACAAGAGTTGGAAAGGAGGCCTCCTCAACTACTCGGTTCTCTACCAGGTACGTGATACCATTAGAATTCTTACCTCTTTATCCAAAGCAGGGGGGTGAATGGGTGCTTGCTGTTACTTATTGGAATGTCCTTTACTTGGATATGATAGGTGATAATCTAAATGTATTGTATCTGTCTGTAGTTGTTCATCATGTACTTCTTTGAGTCTGTTAGCACTGATGAAGGGACTGTGTGACTCTTGAAATCTGCCTACTCTAACTTTCTTAGTTTTCTGTATTTTTACTGACCTCTGGCAGAAGCGTTAATGTCACTCGCTGTGACTGTCCCTCTGGTTCTGCAAGCAATTAGTCCTAGGAACCTTTGGATTCACACATACCTTTTTGGATAGGATGTCAGCACACACATTTTACCATATTCTTTTTTACTTTACCTATGACACAGCACTGGTAATACAAATAGTTCAGTACTGCCATTGGACCCCTTCAAGAAAACTAGTCTTGATCTTGATGGGCAGCGCGCTGTTCTGTACCTCACAGGTCCCAGAAGATGTACAATAATTCATAGTAGAGGTTATAGTTGTCTGGCCAACAGTTTGCCATTTCTGAACCTTGTGAACCCTGTGGATTTGCTGGGAACCCATGATGGTTGTAAACCCGAATCTCATCCATCTAAAAGTGACAGGCCCTAAAAACCTATTAAAGGAGGGCTAACAAACACTTTGCAAGTACATATGAATACATTTCTGACATGTTTAAATATACAGTAATTATATAAAACAAAAAACATTCTTTTGTTGTGAAAAAACAGTAATTGAGCTCCAGCTAAATGATTGTGCCAGGGACATCTTCTTCTTCACAAACTCCCTTCGCCACAGCAACATATCTGTTTGTGCACATGTGCAGGTGTGTGTGTGTGCGGGGGGGGG
>NW_017307599.1:400911-411320 GCF_000935625.1 Nanorana parkeri
GCGGGCGTGGGGTTGTGGTGGGGGGGGGCGGGGGTAGGTTTGGCTGGTATCAGGTGTGCTGCTTGTAGATGAATGGATTGTGTATGCACATCTGGTAGCCCTTACCCATCATCTGGAACCCCCTGCTCATGGGTACCCTTGGTTAACACTGCACTTTTCCAACACCCATTAGTTAATTACAACAACAGCAACAACTCATGTATTTTTCAGTAGCTAATTTACTCATTATCAACTGTGCTGCTGACTTCTGTACATCAGTACCACTGTACTGTACTGTGACATTTTGTGAGTGCACAAAGGTAAGTATCAGACATTGGGAACAACACTCCAGAACTTTGCAACTTTTGAATCTCAGGGTAGGTGTGCATACTTTGTTATTTATTATTCCTATTCAAAATGTCTAGGTACTCAAGAAGGTGACATATCAGGTGATTTCTGTTGCGCTTCAACATATGACACAACTTTGAAGAAATGTATTAGATCTGTTTATCTTATTTTATCTTAATATCTTTCTCATATTTTACTTTCAAGTATGCATTGACATTGATTCCATGAATATATAAAATTAAATTTTGTATGTGGCGCTAGTCACATGAATCAATACTTCATTCAAGTGTGCTCCATATTCTGCTCTGGGTGCTAATGCAGTGTGTATGGGCTCTTTTTTGTCTGTTTGTGGTCTAATGAGTTCGTGTTTACTTAATACCTTAAAGAATAACTATAGGTAAAATGTTTTGCAAAAAACTGGTTATAGGGTAAGGGGTTAGGACCTATGTGAGGTTTATATTGTTGTCACCGGTAAGGATGGACTCAGGTTCGGACTTAACCCATTCCAGGTCCCAGAATTAATTCACATTTGCATCACTGTGCTTAACTTTACTAAATGCAGGAGAAGTTATCTAAGAAGCATAATTAACTTTTTATTCTACCCAGATCACTTTTTCCTACATTTAGATGTCCCTGCTTCAAAAAGCGTTTAGATGCATACACATGTTTATGTGCATTGTACAGGACACCGGGGCTGGGTCCTGGAAGGACGCTATATTTCCCCTCTGTTTGGACTGTGGTCCCTTTAAAGGATGAGATGGGGTTAACTCACCTGCTGGAGGAAGAGTGTGTTTAAAAGACAGGAAGTGGTAGCTAGCAGGTGAGGAGTAGTGTGGAGGAGGTTAGAGAGTGGGGATCCGTGTACTGCTTTGAGCTTGAATGTCAGTAATCTTGCTGGAAATCTGTAGACCGGGGAAAGTTACCCTGGAAGTCTGGGACTGTTTAAACTGCGATTGCAGCTCTGAAATCTTCATGTCGGTGAGACTGTTCTTTTGTGTTGTACTGAAGAGTTGCTGTTTGAGTTGGCCAGCTGGTCAGTTAAGATGAACTGTTTTGTTATTTTGCTGTGTTGAAGCTATTTCAGTTAATAAACTTTACTTTATTTGCAAAGCTTGTGTTCTGCGATCCTGCTGGATTCCCCTAACATTACAACTGGTGGAGAATGCGGGCAGGACAGAGTAACAGGCACAGAAACTGCATTGGATTTAAAACTGACATTTAAAGGGACAGTGCACTTGAATTATGTCCTGGATTAAAAGGTCCATCCAAGAGTAGTCGCGAGGATCGGCCCGGTAAGCAAGACTCTACGAGTTGTGTGCATTCATGGGGACATTAGGGAGTACCCCCTCATTCTGGTGTCCCTCTCCACAGCCTGTTGCACGGTTACCCAATAGTTGGGGTTGGTGAGGAACTTGGTGCATGATATTATAGTGGGACGAGATTGAAGAGCCCGATTGTGTTAGTACCGAAACCCAACGGGACTTATTGAGAGACTAGGTCCGGCCCGGTATATTACTACATTGGACCTTACCAAGGGGTATTGGCAAATCCCCTTGAGTAAGGCTGCCAAAGAGAAAACGGCTTTCTCTACCCCAGAGTGGAGTTTTCAGTACAAAAGAATGCCTTTTGGACTGCAAACTGCTCCCGCCACATTCCAGCGAGGGCTTTAAGATCCCACCAGGAGTATGCCTCAGTATATTTAGATGACATAGTCATTTTTAGTAGAGACTGGGAATCGCACTTGCCCAAAGTCCAGGCAGTACTGGACTCGCTTTGGAAAGCGGGATTTACAGCGAACCCTGAAAAGTTTGCTTTGGGAATGGAGGAAGTTAAATACCTGGGGTATATCGTGGGTAGAGGACTTGTGAAACCTCAAATTAACAAGGTAGAGGCTATACATAACTGGCCCCGCCCCCTCACAAAGAAGCAGGTGCGTGCATTTCTGGGCATAGTGGGGTACTACAGGAAGTTTGTACCCAACTTTCCCACCTTAGCAGCCCCATTGACCGATCTGACAAAGTCAGTCGGTCATGATCAAGTGGAATGCAGATGCTGAAAAGGCCTTTCAGGAGCTCAAGTCGGTATTGTGCCAACACCCTGTACTGGTAGCCCTGGAACTTTTGTTATTTTGCTGCTGTTAAGCTATTTCAGTTAATAAACTTTACTTTATTTGCAAAGCCTGTGTCCTGCGATCCTGCTGGATTCCCCTTACATTACTTCACAGGCATCTAGCTGTATTGAATCCTGGATGCACAGAATTCTACTTTCTCTAAACACAGCTAATCTGAAGGCAAGTAAACACAGAGTCTGAATGATACCACTGAAAATCATTTACACACATTTATATGTGATTAGATGCAGATTTGACACTGCCAATGTAAATGAGGCCTTAGAGTACTATTTTTAGGTGGAGTTCCCCAGCACTCCTATCAGCTAGTCAGTATAAAAACCAAAGTTTAAACTGTTCAACTGTTTGTGGATTTTTAAAAATAAATTGATAGCAGGTATGCCGTTCCTCCATAAAACTGCAGGAACATACCAAAAGCCCAGACTTGCTTGGAAGCTGAAGACCGCTTGTGTCTATCTGCATAATTCCATTAAAGGACAACTATGGGGAGACTGAAATGCATTCATCATTCATCCCCATAGTTGGAGCTGATGCGTGACACTGCCGCTGCCACCCGTCTACTCTATAGATCAAGAACTGAGTGATCACAAACGGCTGATTGCTCAGTTCACAAATGTTTCCGTGCAGAGAGCAGTGACTCACAGTCACCGCTCCCCGCATGGGTTCCCCCTGCCCTCTCTGTTCCTCCAGGACTCACTGGAGGGACAGATAGGGGAGGGGGCGGGCACAGCTGGCTCTGACTCTAGAGAGGCAGAGCCAGTTGTCAATCAAGCTGCGAGGTGAATCTTTCCCAGCTGCAGTGCAGCTCTGCACTCTCAGTGTATAACAGGAAATAGCCCTCTATATGCTAAGTTTTGGGTCACAGGAGGACATTAGTAAATGTTCTCTTGTGACCCAAAAGACAATTATAGCCAAAAAAGGTTTGGCCAGAGTTCTCTTAACTGCCTCCGAGCTCTCTAGATCTGAGCGGGCGTCTTTAGACATCCGCTCAGACACCCCCCCCCGCGCGCGCCGCTCGGCGCGTGCGAGCGGGAAATTGCCGTCTTTTAAAAACAGGCAGCGATGCCTGATACCATACAAGCGATCCACCGGCTTTAGAGCCGGCGGATCGCGTGTATGGGGTGCCGATCATTCAAAATTTTCTGTATTTTTTCCTAATTATAGTAAAAAATAAAAACCCCAGTGGTGATTAAATACCACCAAAATAAAGCTCTATCTGTCCCTAAAAAATGGTATAAAATTAATTTCAGTACAGCATTGCATGACGGAATAAAGATCAGTCAAAGTACTGCAGCGCTGAACACTGACAAATGGCCTGGCCAGGAAGGGGGTCTAAACACCTGGTCTTGAAGTGGTTAAAAAAAATAAAAATTGCAACTGCCCAGATCAATTTATACCTAGTATAATTAAGGTTCACTTGGGCAGAACAGTTTAGATGGGTAACTTTCTGAGATGAGACAGAGGGACACCTTCCAGTACAATGTATTTAGGCAAAACACACACCCCTTCCGTGCCCTCAATTATGCAGAACAATAAGAATGTATATGCTAATATGGTTAAACCCAGAATTATCTTTCCTTTATACTGGCTTTTGAAATAGCAAACAAAATAATTAAGATATAGGATGAACGTTTTAGTGCAGAATAACACTTTTTATAGTTAATTAGAACCTTTTCATAGAGGGCTGCAATATATTACATTTTGTGTGTGGGTTTAGATAGCCTTTAACTGCTACCCTCCCGAACTGCATATACTCATCTTCCTTTTGCTCCACCTACACTCTATTGAACAGCCTGGAGAAAGAAAGGACCCCCTCTGTACATTCCTAGTCGGGATTTGAAGCTTACAAAAGGTGGTAACTTTCTACCTCACCCTCAAATGTCAATACTGGTTGCTTGAGCACCTAATTTCCAAATGTAAGTACTGTCTCGTAAGGGGAGTGAATGTTGGAAAGCTGCTGCAGAAATGACTCATATGTGCTGGACACATGGCTGAGCCTTTCTTATTTTGCTAGGGAACACCAGGTGCATAGATGATAGATGATAAATTACATCATAACCATATAGTTCCACTAGGAAGAACATTACATTATACAAGCATTAAACATAACACTAGTTCACTATCACCTAGTGGTATACCTGCTAATTACAGTATAATATATGAGAATTGTTGCACTTATGTCTGTACAAACAGCATGCTAACAGTGAGTCATATGTTACCCTTACCTAGAAGCGAGTATTTGGCCCCGTTCACACTGAGCGATTTATCGCGCGGTAATTCCCGCAATATCGCAGCTATTTACCGCGCGATATCGCTCTCCAATGCATGGCACTGGGGCAAAGGGTCCTGCTGTCGCGGGTCGTGCGTCGCTACAGCAGGACCCTTTTTGGAGCGGATTTTGCCTGGATTCAATGCTATTCAATGCAAGCATTTGCGTGATATCGCGCGACATCGCGCAAAATGCAAATCGCACGACAAACGCACAATTTGCGAATCGCCAAGTGTGAATGGGGCCTTATTCTTCATCAGCTATACAAAGTGGAAGGCTAGTATGACTATGCAGCTGTTGAAGTTTAAAGTTGCTTAAACCTTTTGCTTCGACCAGCTTGGGCCAAGCACAGGATCACTCCAAGGAAATGCACAATGCAATGACAATGTGCAAAGTGCACCCTTAACAGCCAATCAGCTTTCATCATTTATGGAACTGACAGTAGTTAACTGAATTTAATTGGCCATTCAGCGCTTCCAGCTTTAAATGATTTATTTGACCTTTTATTAATTTTCCCAGACTTTTTAAACTATCCTAATCTTCTAATGCATCTCATTGGCTGTTGTGGATTACTGCAGTACTTAATAAATAATACTGATGTGTTTTTATCTATTTTTCCAAGCTGTAATATAACAGTGTTTTATATAAAAATAATAATGTTATATTGCCTATGAAAGTTAAACAGTAGCTTCTAACCTTCAATGACCTTTTCTACAGACCTCCGTCAATAAACATAACCTTTCAGTTTACAGCTTTTATTGGTTTAGTGTTTAGAGTGTACATTTAAAAGAGCAGAATATTTCCACATTTGCAACACAAGTGTTATTAGTCATTCTCTCACTTACTAAATGTGCTAAAAAGAAATGATAATAATACCAGCGAGAGTACAAATCTTCTCCCTCTGCCTCACTTCATGAGACCTCGTCCGTGTCTTGCAGGCCAATATAACACTTTTTTTCTGTGTGTCAAATGGAAACAGAAGGATATGTTCTATCATGAGCTGGTGGCTTCTCACAAAGTAATCACACAGACAGAAACAAGAGTCTGGATTGTAAGGTCAGCTTTGGTCACATGCTTATCATTCATAGCATCTTCAGCAAGGATTCCCAACTCAGCCGACTTTAGAAGACAGTTTGCAATCCTGCCTAAAGTGCTTTCCAATTCAAACCTGAAAACAGAGTTGTCATTTAGTATTTTTTCAAGTATTAATTTAGCCATGGAAGTAGACAATCCCTGTGTATGATTCTCTAATGGACACCAGTCAACTGCAGCAGGCCACACAATACATACTTCCAGTTCTTGACAACGTTTCTCTTGTGGCCCTTTTGAGCCACTGAACTTCAGTCCACACTGTATGCAAATAATCACTCTGGCTACAAGTCAGAGCTGTGGCACTTCTCTATAAGGTGCTGAAATGAGATTACGGACTCCGGGAGTTTAAAAAACGCACCCTTGCAGTGGGGTTACCCCCTCACTGCAAAAGGGTTAAAAGCTTGTTTTGTCTAAGGGCTCAAATAAAGAAGATATATGCACCTTGCCCTCAGTTCTGCTGGACTGCTAGACTGGTCCCCACAGCCTCTTCTCCCCTGGGCTCCGGTGGTCCAAGGACCACTGACATCATCACATCTAATGCAGGTTCATTGCCTTGCATTAGCCATGAGGATGCCAAGGGACATTTTACAGCCAGGATAAGGGAGGAAAGGTGAGCACTAGACATGTAAGCCAGCAAAACATTTGTTTAGTTTCTTTTCGTTTCAGATTTTTTGTTCTTTCGGGTTTCGGGTCCGAACGCCGTTTCGTTTAACTGTTCAGATTTGGATCTTTCAGAATCACTTAAGCTGCAGATGGGGTTTTCAGTTAGTTTAATTTTCAATGAAATTTGGATGATGCAAAATTTTGTTAAAAGAACATTCGGATTTGTTTGTATTTGGCCGCATTGGAATTCAGACATTTGGATACATCCGAAGGTCTGAATTCACAAAGTTTCATTCGCATTTGCTTTGCTATTGAGCACTTACTTCCATAGGACTGAGGATCAGGTGAGCATATCTGCTTTATTTAAGCCTTCTAGACAAAATAAGCACTTAACCCTTGCAGTGCAGAGGTAGCCCTACTGAAAGGGAAGTTTTTTAAACTTCTTTAAATTTGAGTATTGGTACTCCTGGGGTGCTCGAGCTTTCCAAGAACTGAAGGTGTGCGAGGTGCTTGGCATTAGACAAATATCAATATACTATTTCTTTTTATTTACAGGGTCACTTTAACCTTTTGAGCAGCAGCCTGTATTACTCCTTCAATACCAGGGTCATTTTCAGTTTTCAGTGCTGTAATAGTTTGATGGACAATTACTTCATGGAACACTGTGCACCAAATAATTTGATACCATTTTGTTTTGGAGATCTTTCTTTCGGTGGTATTTAATAACCACTGCTTTTATATAATGTTATTACTATATAAAGAAGAAGAAAGGCTGAAAATGTTGACCCCCTCCCCCAGTTGCCCTTTATATTATAAATCATATTAAATAAAAATGCCAGGGCAGTAGGGACACCCCAAAATTACCCCTCTTTGGAATGTGAACACTCCAAGGTGATCTCATTTTTTCCCCACAATTTTTTGGAAATAAAGTAACATGCTGTTTTTTTTTTCTATATTCATTTTTATTGGAGGTTTTCAGAATTACAGAATCCGAATAATACAGTAATACAATAAGAAACAAGTCATAGTGGTTGGTTCAAAGCTGAAGGGCATAAATTGACCGGGTTAGTGGCATAAGCATCTGTGATGTGGGGCTACAATCTGGACATAGGTAGAATAAGGATCAATCGAATGTACACGAATGGCCTATCTGTTTTCCCAGAACATACAGTGTCAACACTGTATGTTCTGTATTGTTTACGAGGCCCGAGTCCCGGGTCTCGTAAAAAATAAACCACTATATTCGGATTGGAAGATGGAAAAGGAGAGTGTTTTATAACATGCGGTGTGCAGGCATTTACATGGAGCTACTGTCACCTGATCATTAACTTAAATAGGTGAGAGCTGCCACTTGTAATACATGTAGTCAAGAACCAGCTGCACTCCTTACCGGAATAGTAGTAAACCTGCCAAGCAGGTGGGTGCTTGTAGTGGCCACGGACGGCCCCGTGAACAATGCAGATCTAGAAAGGATTGTCACCAGCACACAAAAAGTAATTCTGAGCCTGATGAAGGGGTACTGCTGAGACCCCGAAAGCGCTTGTATTGGATGGCGATTTGTCAATAAAGGACTTTTTGCTTAAAAACTTTTGGTGTGCTGGTGACAATCCTTTCTAGAGCTGCCACTTGTAAACACCAGATTAGGGATTTCTGCTGCAGTAAAACGCAAGTTTCTGATGCAAGAATCCCTAATCACACCTAAACCTACAGATATGAATAGGACCTTATTGTGTGTATATTGGTGTCTGCAGTACCTGTCTGCAGTACCATTCCGGATACAGTTAAATTTTATTTTAAAGTATGAAATTTGGCAAGCGGCCCCCATGAGAGAAGAAAATTTGTTGAGTGGCCCCAGAGCCGGAAGAGGAGGGGGGCGGAGACAACGACGGAGGAGGTGGGAGGTGTCGCCGGAGCTCCAGTCGGGCGGCGAAGATGACAAGGAGGCCGTGTTCCAAAGAGGTCAGGCCATGCAAGGTAAGAGGACTGTGCTGGAAGAGCCCAGCAGATAATCTGCACAGCCCACCAAAGAGTCTCAGGTGTGCTGTGCAATACCTTTTGGTTGGCTCTGCAGGATCCGTAGGGGGCTTTGCAGGATCTGTGGTGCGCTTTGCAGAATACAAAGGGGCTCCGCTGCCTGCAAAGCCCACCACAAACACTGCAGAGCCTTCCTGAGATCCTGCAGGATCTGTGGGGGGCTTTGCCAGGTCTCAGGGGGCTTTGCAGGATCTGCGGTGGGCTCTGCAGAATCCATAGGGGGCTCCGCTGCCTGCAAAGCCCACCACAAACCCTGCAGAGCCATCCTGAGACCACAGCCGAGTGGGGTACATTTAATGTGTGTCTGGGTGGGGGGCGGGGGAGGGCGTTCAGTTTTGTCTTGCCTAGGGCAGCCCCAAACCAGAATACACCACTGCGTCCACCAAATGTGAAGCATAGTGCCCGGGGTGGCACAGTGGCGATAGCAATGAGGGGATGTCGAGGGGAAAATGCGGGCTACCCCAGAAGGAACATAGTACCAATGCATTAAGACTTTATAATTGGTCTCCACTGCCGCCGCGCATTGAGAGGAGGTCTTGATCGTGGCCCAAATTTGCAGCCATTGCTCAGCATCCAAAGTTATGTCAAGGTCATGTTCCCATTGTGACATATAGGAGTGGGTAGAAGAGGTAGGAAGGTGGAGGTGAGAAGAATAGAGCAAATAGATGAACCCCTTTTTCATGTGGAGAGTCTAAACAAATGCGTTCAACTGAGGTGAGGGTAGAGCGGGTGGGTTTAAACATGCTGATTTTGAGGTGTTAAAACATGGATCTTGGCCATTTGCTATAATCTGTGGTGATTTATCTGATTAACCAACGTGAATGTAAACGGTAAGGAGGCTGTATAGGTTCTGCCATTCTGCTACATCAAAGTAGAATTGCCTTACAAGCCATACTCTACTCTCAATGCTTATTAAAACTTCTGCTGCCTGACCCTTTCACTCTGCTCTCAGCAACATTATTTAAAGGTAAACTTTAAAATTGACCAACAATGAGGCATCGGAGGCCGAAGTGGGCAAATGTTGAATTATCTTTGAAGCCTACATAGAGTTTAGGAGCTCCCAAGTTGTTGTGGAAGAAAATTAAACAGCAAGTGCCTGCTATAGGCTCCTGCTTACATTTTATAACCCTTCCAGCCATTACAGGTGTGTACTAAAGAAAAATACAATGGCATCACCTTCTGTAAGACTCCGAAATGTGATGATTATTAGATGTCACTGCTGATTTCTTTTTATAACAGTTAAGATGTAGTTTAGTGCTTTCATGAGATTATTGAATTCTTGTATATTTCCACATGTTCATACTTTAAAATGGGCATAACATTGATTTATTCAGATAATAGTGATTCAAAATCTGAAAGAATGTGTGAAGGTTACTGATAAACATGATATATAAAAGAGGAAACAGGAAACATCTAAGCTTCAGCACAGGTGGGGACCAGTAGTGTCTAAGCTATGTTAGAGTGGATCCAGGAAGTTTGGTGATTATTACAGGTATTTATATGGCAACAACAATTTGTTACGCAGTGCTTTACATAGTTGCACATTTACATCAGTCCCTGCCCTGAAAGAGCTTACAATCTAAGATGCCTATCTCGCATACATACATACATACATACATACATACATACATACATACATACAAGCTTCAATTTAGATAGGAGCCAATTAACATTCCAGCATGTCTTTGGAGTGTGTGAGGAAACTGGAGTACCCAGAGGAAACCCACGCAAACTCCTTTGCAGATAGTGTCCTGACTGGGATTTGAACGAGGGACCCTTAGTGCTGCAAAGCACAAGTGCTAACTACTAAGCCAAAGTGATAATTGATCACAGAGTTTTACTAAAGTATTGGATATTGGCCATAGCTTGTTTTACGAAGTACTCTTCATAACAGCCTTCCTGATTTTTAAAAAAATGTGTCCATACATGTTCTAATTATGCTTTCTGCTTATTTCC
>NW_017307599.1:411334-434292 GCF_000935625.1 Nanorana parkeri
CATGAATATTCATATGTAAGTGTTGTGCATGGTGACAAACGTTAAAATAAGCCTGGGTTTACTGTTTCCATTTCCAGAGCTACAATTTACAGAAAAAAAACAGCAAAAAGCAGACATCCATTTAAGATGTATCCAGACGGTGTTACATGGCTGGCTGAGCACACTTTCATTCCTGGTTTCAGCATATGTTGCTAAGTGGCATGCTTGTGACTTGCAAAGCTCACTGCTATGAATGTATATTTCAGACACAATTATGTTACAAAGAACAGGTCAATAATATTGAACCTTCTAACACGACCATCTGTGTAACAACTCCAATTAGGAGATGAAATTTATAACCTTAAGTGCTAAGAAATTCATCTGATTTTACATTTGCTATGGGTCTGAATTTTTGTTTTTTAAATCCTTCTACAGTCAAATGCAGTGAATGCTAGAATTGGAAGCACAGGGGATATCAAATTGTTCCCAGGCTTCCAGAGCCATTTAAGTATTTTGGAGGTAATTGTAGAACAGCAAGCTTACAGTATCGATAAATGGCTCCTTTTCAGATTGGTCTAGGGTCATGAGCGGCATGACCCAGGGATCTGTGCTAGGCCCCATACTATTAACCTGTTTATTAATGACACCAAAGTCGGGAGGGTAATAGACACAGACTTAGACATTAAAACATTACAGTAAGGACATTAAGGGGGTATATGATTTTTCTTCTACGAGATGCTCAATGGAAATGGAGCAATAAACTCTTTATGGTAACCTCCATAACAAAGACTAGAGGCCACCACCTAAAACTAGTGGAGAAAAAATGTAAGCACAAGGGGTGTAGGGGCTTCTTCACAGTAAGAGCGGTCAGGGTATGGAACTCGCTGCCACAAGCAGTAATTTCAGCTAAGAGTGTTGAATCAGTGAAAAAGCATTTGAACGATTTCCTTAGAGACTGCTACATACAGGTGTACGGTAACATCTAAGAAGACGATGACACATGGGGGTTAATTTACTAACCTTATAAACACAACACGAACATGTATACACCTCTGTAGTGTGTTCCCTCCCAGCATGATCTATGGGTGGAATCTAAACACCTTTGTAGTGTGTACACACCCAGCAGGTGTGTTGTGCAAAGCCCTGCATGAATTTGCAAGGTGATCTTGTGTAAATTAGCTCTATGTTGTGTTGCTTGCGTTGATGAATGCAGGAATGTAAATGCATGAGCTAACCATTTTTGTCTAAACTGTGAAGCAGCATTATATATGCATCATGTGCATGATTTTTCCATATATGGCATTAGTGGAAATATGCTTTTAGAGACTTTTTGGTTGATAAATACGTTTTGCTGTGTAAAAATCACACGCACCTAGTGCGTGCATGTGTTTAGGTTAGTAAATCACCCCCATGGACTCATCCACACTCATACACATGTATACACGCTATAGGTTGGACTTGATGGACCATGTCTTTTTTCAACCTCAAATACTATAACTATGTAACTACATTCTGCCTACTGTGCTGAATCTAAAATTCCACCTTTAATTGCCAAAACATAAAACTTGTATGTCCGGTCTAGGAAACCTTCTTCTTGTTGTGGGTGGAGTTGAACTAGGGCAACCATTTCTGGCAATGTGCATTAAAGTGTAAGCTCCGCTGTACAGAAACTAATGTGACTGGCTCAGTGTTCTATGTACAGCACTGCGGTATATGTCAGAGCTATATAAATGTATAATAATAGTGTGAGACTGTGGGGGGCATTAGAGTGCAAGCTCCTCTAGTGCAGAGACCGTTGGGGGCCAGTGAGATCTGCTCCCACCCCCCCTTGGGAGTGGGAAGGGGGAGCCCCTCAAAGATAAAATCTAGCACCTGGGCCCTTTGTTCCATAGGTCCGTCACTGAGAGGAAGGGAGGGGAAATTCCTCCAGCTGGCACACAAATGGGAATAAAATGACTGACAGAGGTTCTAGCCTTTAACACTGTATTAAAAATGTTTTACTTACAATGAAGTTACTTCATCAAGGCACATCACCAGAGGAAATCACCTCCAGGACAAGCGGGTTATGCCAACAGATGATGAGACACTTGCTAGGTAGTTGGAAACATGACAGTACACAAGTCAAGATGGATACTCTGAGGTGACCACCGGAAAACTGTATGGGAGAAAAAGTACAAAGCCACCCCAAACCTGTACAGGAGGGGGACCAGAATTGTATCATGGGTGGTAAAGTACTACCGTACTGACATGTTTATGGGTATTCCCCTTCTTCGGGGACTTTGTAGTTTTAATCCCATTAAGTTTTGCCAGTGTAAACCTCGGAATATCCATCTTCGCTTTATTGTAAGTGCAATTTTATCTTCACTATCCAGTGTTCTTTGTTTCTATTTCTATTTTTACATGTACATATGGCCTTTGGATATACACAAAGCCTGCAAGGGTATTCAGATCTGCCAGAAAGGCATAGCACATTCAAAGATCTGTATTAAAATTATAGTAGTTTGCCTATAAATACACGTTCATTGTTTTGGGTATAGCATTTCTCTAACAAAACCATAGTAAACATTTCCAAGTCAGTTCAGTTTGCATCCCAGAATTCTCTTGACTTGAACTATTTGGTAGATAACAGAGTGTCCTTCTTGAAGCCTGGCACATTCAGGATTAGTTTGTCTTCAAATTCCATTGCTTTATGCACACTCCTACCAAGTTACCCAACCAACTTGGCTTCTGTTGCCTTTATGCAGGGAACAGTGCCAGCTCTGTCCTCTTGGTGCCAGGTTCACACAGGATAATTTCCCCTGGTAGCTGACCTAAGTCTGAGTATGTGATTCAGCAGAATACTCATCAACAAATATAGATGTGTGTCTCTACACATTACTATACATCCTAGTACAGAATTTTGTTGAATACATGTCTGAAGTTGTTTTTAAAAAAAATATAAATACAGATAAATGTCTCCACACAATTCTATACATCTTAAACCATCTTGACTTTTATTTTTTAATATAAATACAGATGAGAAAACATTTGAAGACTTTTTTAATGTGTAGGTACTGCAAGACACAGTTGTTCATAACAACCAAGCAAATTTCAGTTCACTGAAAGAGGAACTTTTATTACCTTTTTGGTTCCAATGGGTTGCAACTATTACAAAGCCGTTGCATTTTGCACTGTTTGAAAGTAAGCCAGTTGGACGGGTAAACATTTTATTAATATGCAAAATTGAGACTATAGAAAACCATTTGTAGTAAAAAATAAACTAAAAACATGTATCTGGAAAAAAAAAGTATACAAGCTGTTGACATTGCTATGTGTATGGGTTCAAGGCGAATCCTAACTCTTTTTTGTGGCAATCCTTGTTTTCAGCAGATTATAGCTGAGCAGGTCTGAAACAGAGAACAAATCTCAGGGTAAAGCAGGCCACTAACTCGCCGAGAAGGGTTTTCCAGCCTGCTTGTTCGACGGAAGACGTGCGACCGCACAGTAGAAACGGTCGCACGCCTTCCATACACCGCACGATTATCGTACGATCGCGGGATTTCCCGAGATTCTTGTACGAGAATCGTGCAGTGTA
Organism: Nanorana parkeri; assembly: GCF_000935625.1. NCBI lineage: Eukaryota > Metazoa > Chordata > Amphibia > Anura > Dicroglossidae > Nanorana > Nanorana parkeri. The sequence continues at coordinate 414,888 of NW_017307599.1, forward strand.
TGGGCACCTTTAGGGTATGTGAGTATTTCCTAGCTTGTTTTGCATGGTCTTTCATTGCCTAAATAGATTGTGCTGGAAGGTGTCTCTTTTCTCATCTGAGAAAGATGAGAGGCATGCTTAGTACTTGGAGGATGGGAGACAGACACGCATTAGCACATTGGGCACTGCAGCTCCCAGTCAGTGGCAGACCTATGGAACAATGGGCCCCGGCTCTTACAATGCCCGCCCTGCCCGCCTAAAAAAGGAAACTCCTCATGGTGTAGTCGACATCAACATTTATTAAAAATATATATAGTAACTTACAGTTTAAAAGCAAAAAGATCGACCAATTTTTGCTTTTAAACTGTACGTTACTATATATTTTTTTAATAAATGTTGATGTCGACTACACCATGAGGAGTTTCCTTTTTTATTCTTGTTAAATATTGATCTATGGGACTCTGATGAGACACTTGCTGGGATGTATCTGCATCTCATCTTTTTATTGCCTACAAACGATAATGGTTTGGTGAGTGCGCACCCCAGAGGGGAATTTGCCGTGAACACATGGTGTGGGAGAAAGATTGCAAAGCACCTGTTTGAAGTTTTTTTCATCAATATATTATATACAATTGGATTAAATTACAGTTTGGACTCACTTTATGATTTTTCACTTGCATACATGACCCTTTGGTTTGATTTGATGCACATTTATATTTGATTGCAACAAGGAATTTTCTTATAATTTTTGTATAATACGTTTTTTTTTGCACTTTTACACGAAGGATATGGTAGCAGATTATGCACTAAAGATTATAAGTACTTTTATTGTGTGTTAATAACACGTATTTGATAGTTTTTTCGTTCACTTATTGGTGACCCTGCGCACTGCACACTCATTTACATACATTTTGACCCCAGTGTCCCATTTACATATTTCAAAACTTGCCAACAGCTGAAGAAGAAATTACAGCTCTCTATAGTACAATACCTGTAAATGAAGAGGCAAAATACTTATTTCTACAGTGGCCTTTGTTGAATTGCTGCCACTTTGCTGTTCCCCGGTTGTTGCATGTATTTGACACTTGTAACAACAAGATATGTGAGCCATAGGGAGGAACTACATTATGTGACGAACAGGGGTGTTTCTATGGTAAATAGCGCCTATGGCAAGCACTGAAATTGTGCCCCTGTCCAAACATCTGTTAGCTCCTACACGTGGTTACACTCACCGGGAGACACTACTACTTACCTTAAAGTGTCTCGTCACACCCTCCTGATGTAGTGGCCACAAAAAGCTTAAATACTGTGTTAGTTATGTATATGCGTCATGGAATAAAAGCCTAATTTGAAGAAACATGGTTACTTAATTTCTTTCATCCAGACACCTCTGCTGTCATCCACCTACATTTTTTGGGGCATTTTTATCTTGTCTCTCCGAATTCCACCCCAGCGAGCATCGAGCGTGTGCAATAGGGAATGTGGCAGATATATTGTTGTACCTTAATAGAATGATCTTGGTCCCATTTGGACCTCAATCAGTGGCTCCATACAGTGTGCAGGTCTCTGTATCCAGATGGGTGGATTCCTTATCCTAAACTTCCAAGTTGATGAGAGACCAGGCATCACCTTGTGACCTCTCTTGTCTGTGCTGCTCCGCAGTTTCCGCAGGCGATCTCTAAGGAGAGCACAGAAGCCATGGTGGGAGGACAGACTGTATGACCCAGCCCCACTCACTAAAAATGAATGAATGCCTTGGAGGCTCCACTCCAACCTCCCATTAGAGCTGGCCATGGACACTGTATGCTGCTGTGCTCCAGGGAGGAAAGTGTTGATGCATGTTTGTTGTGTACTGGCTGCTCTGCTGCACAATGTTTGCAGCATCTCTTTACTAATGGAGACCAGTGGGCAGTTCATGTCCTAGGCCATTCATATACTGATTTAGCTGGGCTGTGCTTCAGACATTACAGGAGCGGCCCAGGCATGAATTGCCTGCTGGTCTGCATCAGTTAAGGAGACAGCAGGCATACTGAAAACACTGAGCAGCAGAGCAGTCAGTACACAACAAACATGCCACTCTGGCTACTGACCCTGCACATCAGCCCAGTCCGGAAGGGGGTGGATCTAGACACAGGAGTTCACCATTGGAAGACACTGCAAGCAGCAAAGAGATCCTACGATGTGTTGAGAGATGTGCACTGCACCTCCTGACTCCATCTCCCCTCCTCTCTGAAATGTCTATCTAGACATCCCCCTTGTCCAGAAGCCAGTTTGCTCAATGGAGATTTCACTAGGGAGCTGGCACCTGGAACACAGAGCACCGACAGAGGGGGGTGGGATGGATCAGGCAGCGTAGAGAGAGCTGCACATATTAGAGAAATGTTAGGGAAGCAGGCCACACCACCTTGTGTGATCCACGTGTACATGTAGGTGTGTGATGCAGACAGCAACACCACAGTCCCTGGGTGGTAACCTCCCCTCAAGTAGTGCCTGGGGCACATGCTCCGCCTGCCTTACCCTAGATATGCAACTGGTGGTGAGAGTAACAGGTCTTTGACCAACTTGGAAGTATTGAATACCTTCAGTGGCTGGGGAGATGTGACAGGGATATAAAACATGGTGTCGGGTACCTGTTCGCGGCAGAGGTTGTGTCCCTCTGCGGGGACACAGACGGAGAGGGTATTCAGCAGCACGTCCCAGCCGCACAGGCGCAGACGGCAGAAGGCCCAGCGGGTTGCGTCCCCGCGCGGCATTACGTCATTGCGTCGTTGCGGTGCGGTGACGTAATCGCGCCGGCGCATGCGCAGTAGCTTATTCTTGGCCTATATAAGGCGCTGCAGGACGCTCATTCAGTGCTGGGTGATCTTCAGCCAGCACTGGATGTTCTTGCTGTGCGTGTTCCTGTTCCCTGGCCATTTGCCCTGCCTTGCTCCTGTTCCTTTCCCATTGTGGTTCCTGTTCCCATTGCTTACTTGTTACCGACCCGGCTTGTCCCTGGACCTCTCTCTGGCTTTATCCTTGTACTCGGCTGCTCACTTGTTACCGATCCGGCTTGTCTCTGGATTCCTCTCGGGTTTAACCCCTTTGTACCTTACTGCCTGCACGCTACTGACCCGGCTTGTCTCTCACGCTCCCTTCTGCCTACCCCTTCAAGCACGGCGGCTATTCCGCTAGGTCACCAAGTAGACCTTGTGACCTACAGTTCCACATCCGGCACTCGTGCATCCCCTACCTGAAACCTACTGTTCTCAACCCCAGTGGTCTTCAGACGGGGTTGCAAGGGAGGTCCTCCTCGTCATCTCGGGCCCACACCACAAACCTAACACATGGAGTGCTGGGAAGGTAAGTATATTGCCTCTTCTTTTACAGGTATGATATTTTATACAACTTTAACCAGTAGGTATCAGGATTTCCAAGGTTTTGAGGGCTCTGGAATGCATGTGAAGGGGTAGAAAGGTACAATATGTGTAGGCACCTCTATGTGCTAGCATCTAAAAGCAGCTGTTTGTACACCCATTAAGCCCTTAAAATAGGTTCAACTATATGAACACAAAAAAACCCCAATATATTGTATAGTGTTAGCATTTTATTACAAATTATAGAGTGCAAATCTGATTAAATATGTTGATATGGCTTATATATTTATCAATTACAAATAATATTTGCTGGAACATTAATTATCCACACAAGTGTATAAATTATGGATTGAAATGCAAATCTGATATGTAAATAAAGTAACGTGACATGGAGCACAATATAATATCGGATAAATGATTAGTATCTGTACAATGTATTTCATAAATCAAAAGAAACTCGCCAGTGGAAATGTAATATTCCGACCTTTTGATTGTATTATTTGAGTGCACACGTATTATAAGACTCATGTTGGATCATTCTCTCCTACATGTTTTCCCTCTTCTTATATCAAGTATCCACAAGACATACTGTATACTGATAGTCAGAGACTAATTTACTAAATTCATAGGAGGATGAATCTAAAGTGATGCATCAGGGATACCGAAGGCTTTGGTAAAGTGAAAAATAAAGGGTATCACTATGATTTGCCCTTGATGTGTGTGTAGTGCCCTCCTGGCCCCCAGAGGCCTGAGGTGGACCCCCATAGCAGGGAAGGCTTGCATTTTACTCTCAGGTGCAGATCCTTAGCCAGTGGACATGTGTTTTGACAAAATGGGCGCCAATTGCTTTAAGTGACAATTTTAATGCTTTATTGTAGAACATCAACTGTGAGAGAGGATATAGGGCTTCAGACATCCATAGCAAAAATAGAGTAGACGCCAGACTCTCCAATCTCTTCAGATTTCCACAGTGAAGAAGTATTGAGAGAACATGCTGACACTAAGCAATAGACCAACAGCTAAATAGGGATGTGCATCTTTCATGGGAGAGACAGCAGACTTGTTCCTGAGGTCCATATCAGCCCCTGAATCCTCCATTAGTCAAGGCTTTTCTGGTTCTTCTCCCCAAATAGTTCCAGGCCCCACCCGGGTCCACATGTGGCCTACTCTAGGCTTGAGGCCTAGTCAGCTTCTCCACCTCTGTGCATCCCACTCCCAGACCAAGCCCGGTGGTGGATTGGAACTGAGCACAAGGCAATACCTTGGAAATGTATGCACTTCCCCAGATTGCACGACTGGCCATAAAACCTCCAGTAAATTGGCTGGTGAGGCATAGACACTCTTTATGTTCCTCTATTGGCTGCCCCACACTGTAGCACACCCAGGTACAATCAACAGCAGAACACCTGGAATTAACCATATAATAACCAACTACAAAGCAGCTAGACTGATTACAGTACTAGTAAAGCTAATTTTTTAGTAGCCACTCCACTGAAGGTGGAAGGGGCTACATGTGCATTATGTCAATAATAGGTTACCATCTACAACGTTCAAGTGCACTGAATTTGGCCATAAATGAGCATTATTATATCCATATAATTATGTGCGTGGCTCTTTAAAGTCAATCAGTGTCTGTATACATTTTACAATTAACATAGAAAGCCCCCACAGCTAGCATGGGGTTTTCCCTAATTTTCCAACCATATACTTATCTAGACCTGACTGTTCTCTATTGTAGTTAAGCTACACAGTCTGGTCACCTCTCCGTCACCAACCTGTAATTGGACATTAAAAAGTGTAGCAGCAGACCAATGACCTCATCAATCTACGCTCTCATCCTGTTAGCATGCTCCTTGTCAGTACATGTGAATGCAGGACACCTGATTGTTCCTAAATCTGACACTCCCTCTCCCAGACTGACTTCTACTGCACAGGGAATTGCAAAAGGCCTGAAATCAAGTCAGTTTTAGGCATTTACAGTATACTAGATGCATTTAAAACACAATTACAGTTTTTGTTAATGAATATAACTACATTCATTTTTGTAATATCTTCCTAAACTTAAGCTTTAAAGATTCTAGCTTTTTTAAACAATGTTTTACAGTGGTAGAAGATCAACCACAATGTAGTTTGTAAGTGTATCATTTAATAATAGATTTATTTAAACAAGGCAGGATAAGCGAACAATCTAGGACAACATAGCTGAACTGGAAAGTGAGCTGAATTGGAGAATTTTTCCAAATCAGCTATGTTGTCCTAGATTGTTCACATCTCCTACCTTCTCCAAACTCTTCACCCTTTAGTGAATAACCCTGCATATTATTAAATTGAGAAAATTGAATGATTATTTTGGATTTAATCACATGCTTTCAACATAGTCCCATGTTTTTGAAAGGTTCGTGCTGGCAATTATTCTAAGTGCACTATTCTTCACTTAATTATTTGTTATTAGATAATCCATATCAACTTACAAGAGTTTGTCCATGGACACAGCTGTGTTCTTCCATGTAAATGGACCTGCACGTGCTCAGAAATACATAATCAAACCAGAATAATTTTGCTGGCGAGGAATACAGAACATTGATTAACTTTAGCAAGCCATTTCCCTTCAGGGTCCTGTCTTGTTACATCATGCAAACTTCTCTCTCTCTCTAGCCTGTAGCTAGAAGATTCCAAATCATAGAGTGCCCATTTCTAGGCATTAGTTTTTCAAAAGATATGGAGCCACAGGCCTATTACGAGGTAATATAATAAACTATTTCAGTTTGTTATTCTTGTATTTAAAAAAAAAGGATACACAGAACATTAAAAATACCTTGTCTACATACACTTCACTTCATGCTGTGGGACTTAATAGTCTAGCAATATCACAACTTTCTTGAGTGTAGCTGTCATTAGTAACTAAGTTTTGCAGATAAATATCCAAGATAAGAATAACAATGACCACTGTACCCAGCGAAGGAATAAGACCGTAAAGAGGAAAAGATAATGAGACACATTTGTAAAAGGAAATCTTTAAATGTATTGCTCTTCGCTGATATCCAGGCAGAAACTGCTTATGCTTGCAAGCTATTTATTTATCCAAACGCCAAATGACTAAACATAGAAGAGAAAAGCAAAACAGAGCGCATTCATAAACCATAACTTGGAATAGGGTATAAAATCAGGACAAACCTCCTCCTGTAAGTTATCAGCAACTTTGCAACTGGTGCTACATCCACTTTCACTGGGCACCTGGGATAGGGGCCCTGAAACATGTTAGTGGGGGTGCTTCATTGTCCAGGATACAATTTCAGTCCCTTTGCCATCTTATCCATGGGAACAATTTGTAGTGCCTCTCTCCAAGGTTTATTTAGTGTCTTTTCTGCAAGTTTGTTATCCTCCTAGCCTTTTCTTATGCCAGATGCATAGTGAGAGTAGATGTAGTAAGTTATTGTTTGGAAGAGCAGCTTTCATCATTGTATTCATTAAAATATGTTTTATGTGCACTATCCAGTACACTCTGTTTTGCTTTTCTCTTCCACATTTGTAAAAGGAGAAGTATTGTGAATAATTCACATAGTATTGCAGCGGCACCCCTGGCAGGTGACATAGGCTCAGCTGAGGCCTAGAGTCTAAGTGAAACTTTGGTCTACACCAGAGCACCCCATTAAAGAGTGAGGGGCTGGTGACCCTAGTGGCCCCCTGGGTTACTTCGCTAAGAGGTGCCACCAGGTCACCACCCTCAGGATTGTCCCACCAAGGGGGTTTCAGAGAGAGGTGAATGGCACTAAAGTTGGTTGAGGTTCAGGCTGGGGTTGAGGCAGGCAGCAGGCACAAAGCAAAAATAGTCAATGACCAGGCAGAGGTTGTCAAACTATGCAAGGGGATAGTACAAGACATGCCTCTGGCTGTACTGACACAGACCATGGAGATACTTGTTGCAGACATTGCGGTGCTTTGTGCAGAAACTAGGCCAGTGTTATACCCCCACCCCACCTGTGGCAAACTGTCTTGTGTTGCCCATCTCATTCTCCGGGGAACTAGTCTTAGCGCCAATTGGCACCACAGCAGAAGCGAAAGCTTAGCCTACTCTCCTTCTCCATTGTAACTCCTCAGACCTTCTAATGTGATTGGAGGAAATAGGAAGCATAACCCACCATCCTTTCAGCCCCCTTCTTCTCTAACTAGGTGTAACTGGAGGGAAATTTGTATTACTGTGCTATAGCAATGCTATTTTTATATGCTGCAAACCATGAACTGGCACTTTTTCTGTTGGTACCATGTACTCAGGCTTTCTGATTTCTATACTCTCCACCTGTATTTTGAATTAATTTTATAACATTGGGTCCTCTTGTATATTTGATTGAAATCAAGCAGTAAATTTCACTAGAACCATGCTGTATCCTTCAGATCACTTTGGTGCAGACTTTGTAAAACAGTCTATGGGTGATACCTTGGCATTGGTTTTCTAAAGGAGTTGGATTGTTCACTTTGCAAATTGAATGTTAGTAAATAATTTAAACCTGTATTCACTTTGAACACCTAATCAGGTGTTATAGTAAAAAAAAAATTTCATTGCACATGATAAGCTTCACCCTATTTACTAACATTCATTTTACAAAATGAACATTTACCTAGTTAGGAGATCGGTCTGTTCTTTTAGTGATTCAACCCCATTTTGCCAGATTTTAGGTTATGTGCTAAGACTCTATGACTTGATGATGCCTGACACTCACCGACTCGACGAAAGAAAAGATTCCTGACGCCATGTCTGCACCCTACTAACGTTGGCTGCAAGTATCAGCTCCGCTCTGGAAAGTAAACAAAGGAGTGGTGCAAGTCCAGTGACATTATAACTTGCCCCAACCCTTTGTTTATATCCCAGAGCAGAGTGTGGCGTGTGGACTTGTTGTCGGGTGGTGACGTTTTTTTCTTGACAATGGATTTAAATCATGGGACTTTGTTGTGCTTTTTTTATGAATAAAGTACCTGTCAAAAATTGTGTGGTGTGCTTATTTATTAAAAAAGGACTACTATTTTATTGTTTATTTGGTGAAGGAGTAGGAGTAGGAGTAACCCTTATTCATTTATGAGGGGGTGCATCTGAGTGCCCTCTTAACCAAAGGGGGCAGCCGGATTCAGATAAGCCCCCTGGCTCGCAGACCTCCACAAACATTTGGTCTGGGTTGTTGGGAAGAGGTCCTTGTCCTTAAGAACATGGAGACAAGGTTCTTTGCCAGGTGGTCCCCCCTGGTGAAGTACCCTCCCTATGTTGAGGGCATGTGGCCTGGTATGTTGCACGAGGGGGGCTCACAACCATCCCTCCTTTCCTGTTCTGCAAGGCAAGTGCTTGGACCAAGGGTCTGGTAAGGGATTTTGGTGAGGACCCCACACATTTCTTATTTTTGCCATGAGATCCCCTCTAAAAGTCCTACCAGACATAAAGGGTCTGGTAGGAATTTGGGGAGGGGGGGGCAAGCTATTTTTTCACGTTAACAACAAATATTAAAGCAGAACTCCAGGTAAGCAGCTAACTATACAGTTGAAATACATTATATGTAAACTTCCTTACCTGCCAACAGGTTTGTAATTCTATGTGACCTGTCTTGATCCAAGCTCCCTGCTAGACAGCATATCCAGGTTCCTGGCCTCCAGTGAAGTTAAACAGTACAGCATGGTAAAATACTTTCCATTCCCCCAGCCTACTGACAATTATATGTCTCTTGGCCTTGAAAGCAACATACCTTCCTGAAAGCAACATACATTACCTGGCAGATAGTCAGCTGGTCTGGCTGGCTTTTTGCCAGGCAATTGATTTTACTGTTTTCTCCTGTCATGAACCAGCACTGGAGATGTCTACACAATGCTCATATCCCTCCACCACAGGAATAAACATACATGCTTCTCCTATGCACATGTTTGTTTAAATCAAGCACTTTAATGGCAGATTGAATTTAATTCTCATTTCTTTCATTGAATGCACTTTAAACTGTTGTTTATGTCAATTTTAATGCATGTATACAATATTTATTTTACAAATAAGCATTTCAATAATGACAATTAATTTATAGAGCCTTGCTTGCTGATCAGTAAAGAAACGTCACTGATGCTGATGAGTTATCTTCTTGTTTGAATACATTCCATCTTGAGCCACTGAGTTCTGTAAACAACAAATATTTTCACCAAAGAAGCAATCAGAGAGCCTGCAAAGTATGAAATAGATCCCGCAGCTCCACCTGCTGGCTTAAAAGAAGAATGCAAAATATCAGTGAGCAATATTTTATATTTATCTTCCTTTTCTTCATAACAACAGACAAGCCTGAACGGGTCTTAAATAATAAAAAGTCTTAAACCATATGGAATTTAATGACAGACTTAAGAGGTATAGGTACAAAAAAGTAAAATATTTTAGACATGAATAATAGGAGATGAGAAAAGTTGAAGTCAGCCTGAAGTCTCTGAAGGATCAAAAAGCCTAAAATAGGATGATCAATGCACAAAAGAAAAGATAGGTAGGAGAGTTTATTATTTTTGAGAGCTTTGTAGGTACAATTAAAATTTTGAAATGAATCCTAGTACAGATGTGCCAATCACGATTTCGAAAGCAGTCAGTGGCATATCTACTACAATAAATGGCACTTAAATGATTATACAGCAAGCCAAAATGTGACAAGTAAAGTGTAGTGACTCATAGCAACAAGATTTCCTCTTTTACTGACATACAGCTGATTGCTATGGGCTTTTGCTCTTTAAACAACATCGCTGCATTTGCAGAGTTTGGGTCATTAGGAGTTAAATGATAAATATATGAGCAGCAATGCTCAATATAGACAAACTCAAAATAAAGAGGTGTTGCAGCATTGAAATAAATATACATGAGCTGTTATACCGGTCAAAGGATTTGTATTTCTATCCATCCAGTCCTGAGACTTTACAACCCTGTCAAAGAGGACAGCCAATCTTATGGCATGACATTTCTCTCTTGCAGGTAAACACAGCTAGGTCGCCTTCCTGCCCTCACCCTGTAACTCTGAAGAATCATCAACAGATTAATGAGATCAGCTTTCTGCTATCTCCTGTTATCAATGTATTACCTGTTAGCACATGTGAATAAAGGATACTTGATTGGCTGCTAGTGTTTCTAACTAGCCTGTGTAGCAGGGTGCACATGGGAAGGCTGACAACAATACAAAACACAAAAAGGTCCCCAGCTCACCTGCCAGCTAGCCTGCAACTAAACAAATAGCCCTGTCTAAAGGTGCCCATACACCTTACGACCATCGCAAGACTTTTGTCTTGCGATGGTCGTATGCTTCTTGAAAGCCCGTACGATCTGCCCACCTTGGACGGGCAGAAGTGTGGTCATAACTCTATAAGTATGAGTCTCCAAGTGTGAGCATATTAATGCAGTCAACAAATTAGATGCAGGTGTACCAGGAGGCTGCCCACTCCTCCTCAGAAGGTGCAGGGACACACTGGAGGCCCAGCAATCAAAAATGCACGCTGGGACCCCCAGTGCGTCCACACAACAAAAATAGTCAAACTGGAAAAAAAAATATCTTTTTTTTCCAGTGCCCGTGCGGCATTTGTCTTACGAGAACGCCACAACCCCGCCGAAAATCTTACGATTTTCGACTGGTTTTCAAACATGCTCGTAAGACAAAAGACGTGTGACCGTACAGTAGAAACGGTCGCACGCCTTCCATACACCTGCCCAATATCGTACAATCGCGGGATATCCCGCGATTATCATATGATAATATACATCTTACGATTTTCATCGTCCGATTTTCATTTGCGATTCCGTTTCAGTACAATATTCGCAAGGTTGATGGGTAGTGTACGACTGCAAATACTGTACACTCGTACGACTTTTGACTTTTCAGCAGGCTAGAGATCTTATGTTGAATCGTACGAAATTCGCTAGGTTGATGGTGTTTCCTTACGTCAAACATCGCACCATTAACACTGCTCATGCGCAAAACGAAAATCGGTTCTGCCAATTAACAAAATTCGGCCAGGTGATTTTGCTAACAACTGCTAGTTGAACTATTCGATGGTCTGTGCATGATTGGGCCATCGTACGAAAAAGTTTGTATGATGATTGCAAGGTGTATGGTCAGCTTAAGTTTTTCTGTAAATGGGATTACAATATGCTGATACCACGTCAAGTAATGTATTTATACTAATTACATTTAAAAATACCTCTTAACAAATACATAATTGCTTCCATTGGAGGTTTTTTTTAACATCTGTCTGGAGATGCAAAGACGGTGTTAGTATGTGTTTCTGGGATAATGATCCAGTATGTACCAGGGGCTGGCCAGGCTGGGTTACTGTAGTGGAAGGGGGTTAGACAGGAAGGATAAATGCACTTTAGGTAAAAGTGCTTTTAACCTTTAAACTTAATTTCAATGGAAAAACCCTATTAGAAAAGGAGCTTTCCATTTGATAAGAGAAGTCCTCTCCTACTATGGTCCCATAACAAACAACAAAGGGACTTCTATGATGATTTCTTTTGTAGTGCAAGTTGGATCACTATCCAATTACAGTTAAATATTTCTTCCCAAAACTGTTTTTCCAGGTTCTTTCTCCATACCAAATGTCTCCAGCCAGGGGAACAACAAGTCAAATCTGTAGTTATATGTGTCCTACCTGAGAAAACCCAGACTATAAAAGAAATAGCTCAAACAGACTGGAAAGTTCTAATTTTGCTAAGCCTAAGTGATAGATGGCACACGCAATTTGTTTGTGCATGATATCATATTGCTGATGAAGTATGGGGTAGGTGAGGCACTACGCATTCTGTGAACAACAGAGTAACAGCTTCTTAACAAGTCTGTTTATTAACATTCCTCAGCATGATGCCTTATGCTGAGGATATGTTAATAACCATCAAATGGAAAAAGGAGCAGCTGAAACTGGTGCTGGATGCTAGTTCTGTGACAGCACTCAGCACTGTATCTGACAGCGGTCCTGTCAAAAACATGGATCAACAACCAATCAGCATTGTTCCCCATCTTGTGCTGTCTATGGCAGCCAATCCTAATGATCACATATCTTTGTTTACAACATAGCCTACCAGGGGGGCTGACCTGTCATTGCACTTTGCACAAAGAGAGACACTTTGGCCAAAGCAGTGTCAGGCTGTAGTTCTTAAAATGAAATGTTAACTTTAAAAATAAATAAAAGTGTTTTGAATTATTTTTATTATTTATTGTAATTATTAGCTGATAAGGTGTAAATTCAAGTTTCCTGATTTTCTTTCTATTTGCCAGCTTATAATAAAATATCCAAGCAGGGCATTTATTAACAGATACAAAAAATGATAGTCAAACTTAACTGACACATACAGATGCTGCTACATTTGCCATGAACATCTTGGCATCAATGACTTTTGGCCGCCAAAGGGTTAAAAAGTTATTATAACGAAAACCTAATTCAAGAGAAATATTAGGGCTACACTGCTAAACCTCCTTTTCAAACTTTTAGCGGCCTAGCTGTCATGCAGATCCTCTGTTTTCAATGCCTCTTGAGTCGCTGACTCAGAACATGTGTGCCATTCAGCAGTTCTGCCTTCACTCTGGCTTGGGATTATTTAAATAGACAGTCTGTCGCAAGAAAGTAACAATAATGATAATGCTTCATAACGCATTTTTTTTTGCACTGGATCATCTTCCACAGTGCCTAATACAGAGAAGCAACTGCATATAAATAAGGCATTTGTACACATTTTTTTTCACTCTATTATTATTATTTTATAACTAGGGCAAGCAAATGCTTTGAGTTTATGTAGCTGTATTTTCCCCTCCTTATCTTTCCCTGACAGTGTCCACCTCTAGATATTGATCTCAGTCACACAGCGGTTGTCAATAATTTTGATTTTTCACATACCTGTGGCAGAGGAAATGAGATTGACTTTCACTCGCACTTTTGCCTGGCTCACAAAACAAGGTTTTAAAATGTAGTCAGGCATTTCTCTCTGCTGCCTGTCATTATGATATTTGAGTTGTGATGACTGCCATGCGATGTAACAGGAGCTGTATAAAAGATATACAGTAGTAGATGGAACACATCATCTGTAAGCTAAGAGGGTTTGTGTTTCCCCAATAGCTTTGGTTGCTCCTACGTTATTTCTAAATGAATGATCACAGTGTCTGCAGACTTCCCACAACTTGTTCCTCTTGTAATTACTGTATCTATCCATCTATAACTCTGATATGTCTTTTCAAAGCCCAGCATGAGACCGCACACCCTCCACAGAAAAGAAATATGTAATAGATGATGGTTAAATAATTATTCGAGTTTCACCTGTGTGTATATATATATATATATATATATATATATATATGTTGTTTGTTTCTTCTTTTTTCTTTATCAGTAGGCATTTTTTGGTTTGCATTACACTGACCAAAATGTCCAATTCCTGTTTGTGGGGATCTACTTCTACCCGGTACTCAAGGGGGTTTTACTACTCTGAGTTACACTATGCTGAACACACAAGGAATTTAATATCCCACTGAGCCCTGGTTAACTAAGTGTCACACCTCTCTGAAGAAGTCCATTTAGGCTGAAACGTGTCATTTAGACATGTAGAATGAAGCAGGAGTCCATTGTTGCACACTTCCCCACGGGGTGGAATTTCATGCAATTTCCCCGAGAGATTTTTAGCATATAGTGGACATTATATTATTGTAACAAGAATGGCTAAGCTTTTTGGACATCACAATCTTTGGAGCATGACACTGGTTTGATCACTGGATCACTCAGCTTGATTCTTGTACACCTTGGCGGAACTACCAGGGTCGCAGAGGTCGCATTTGCGACCGGGCCTTGGCATTCCACCACTTGGGGAAGGGCCCAGCGAGGAAGAAGGGGGCCCCCGAGATCGTACCGCTCCTATCCTGCAAGGCCGCCATCAGGGGGGTATAGACACTGAAGTTGTAAGGGGCCCAGGCGGTTCCAAGCTATAACTTTTTATTATGAAATGATAAGACAAATGCAATTTGGCATGTCCCGGGCCCCCCCTGCCCGCTATTGGAACCTTCCTCAGACGTGCGTGCAGGGTCGGAGCTTGCTTTCCCCGGGCAGAAGCGTCGGAGAATGTGGCTGAAGAGGAGCTGCAGGTGGGCTGTCTGGAGGAAATGTAAGTGTTTCCCTGCAGACAGAGGCCCCGGGGATGTGCTAGAGACTGGGGGGGGGGGAGAAAGTGAGGGAGAAAGATCGACCGACGCTGAGAGCTTCTCTGCATTGGTCGGTCGGTCTCTCTCATGCTTCCCTTCCTCCTCTGAGCATCAGTATGTGTGTGTTTCTCACTCTTAAGAATGGGTTAAGAATGAGAAGCACAGACCCTGCACACTGTGCTGAAATTTCTTTAAATTAGAGAAATTGATTATATTAGGGAATATTACACTGTAATGTTCCCTAATATAATCTATTTCTCTACCCGAGCTTTGGATAACATTTTGCATTTACTTTGTATTACCTGACGCCCGGGACATGCAGTTCCAGGCGCCAGGCAGGTGGTTTCTTCTCTCGGTTCAGCTCAGCGGCATTGCTGTAAGGTGATTATACAGCAATGCAGAATAGCTCCAACTATGTAGGACTACAAGTCCCAGCAATGCATTATATTTTTAAGTAGGGATACACCACTGCCAATACTGGGCATTTTCACAAGTACTTATACTCATGAAAATGCCCCGATACTAAACGCAGATACCGGTGTTCTGTCGAGAACGCTGATGTAGTCGAGTTTGCCGACCTCAGCATCTGCGCTTGGGCACAGACCAGCATTATCGAGGAAACCGGGATTTATTTACAAAGTATTTTGTTTAAATCGTTAATTGTGACCGTCAATAATATGCTGCCCATCATTTCCTGCCATGGACGGTATATTATTACCGGTCACAATTAACAATTACAAACGAATACTTTGTAAATAAATGCCGGTTTCCTTGGTAATCCCGTCTGTACGTAAGCGCGGATACTGGGTCGGCGTTCTCGACAGAACACTGCACTAACATTTTAAACAAGCAGCTGCCCGAGATCCCGCGCTTACTGGGGACCTCAGCAGCCTTCCTGTTAACCATGCAGTGCCATGCCGGTGGGGGGCCCTTCATGGTTTCTTGCACCGGGGCCCTGAAGGTTCTAGTTATGCCTCTGCTTGTACACCTCAACCCCCTGAGCATGAAACTAGCTGGATTATCGGGTGAGACAATTTAGTTTATCATATAGAGGTCTGTTGTAAAAATATGGATGCATTTCGTTTTTGGAGATATACCCCTTATAGTAAACATTCCAGCTCATGTTTAAAGGGTCTTTCGGTGGACTACAAGATTCCTTGAGACTTGAGTTCACACACTTATCTTTATTTTAATACATGAAATATACTGATACTGATGAATCACTGTATGGATGCCTATGCTAACATCTATATTGGTGGATGTTATGATGTTCTGACAGTTTGGTTAATGAAGGAGACATTGAAATGCTGAATGAAGGAGACATTGAAATGCTGTAACTGGATCCAATAAGAAAACTGAGTTCCACAAAGTAAAATCTTGAGTGTCAATGAGATTCATATATATCTTGTATAAAACTGATTTACAACATTATATGTTTACAATTCTCACAGGTCCATGTAAAAAAATCTATCTAATACCAGTGTATTACAAAGGATTGTGCAAAGTTACTTTACCATACAAGATTCATTTTGCCGCATTTGAAAACGCACTACAGGATTCATTGGTGTCCATGTGCCAGGTCTAGAAATACACAAATGTTTTTTTTGAAATATCTGTCAATAAGGGGATAGTGTGATTACATACAAAATGTTTTGACTATTCATATTTATAATAGATGTATAATATGGCATTTGTTTTGTTGATTTGGTGCAATGTTCATCAACAGCTGCTTGTATTGGTCTGCTAGAATTATCTGACAAGTGTTGTGTCAATTGACAAAACAAATGCTTTATCAAAGTACTCATTTACTTCCAAGTCCACATACACTGATCCCTTTCTTTCAAATTTTGATGAAGGGGGCATGGCTTAACTCCGAAAACGCATTTACATTGTATTCAGTTTAACATAGGAATTTACAAGTATCTGAACTTTAAGATCACAGAGCAGTGCTTCAATGCTAGTTTTATACAAAACTATTTTCTTTACCGCAGCAAGACGGTTGATATATCTTTATGATAACATTTGATATATAGGTTTTTGGACTATTAATTTACAGGACTAAAATGTAAAAATGCCATATGATTGTACATTTTAGATGCTTGATTCCATATTGTTTCCATATTCTACATTACAGTATTTTTCCTTCTCAATATTGTGTTACAAAATGGTATCATGGATAAATAAAGGCAAAAGTTTTTTTTTTAGTTTTAGACGGAGCTACAAGAGGACCAAATCCTTTAGATAGATAACGATTAGTCAAAAAGTCATACTTGTTTAAGTACCAACTTTCAAAAAGGGGATTTATCTTACTTCCTGTTGTGTTTTCAGGACAGGAAATAAGGGGAAATCTTTTTACCAGAGGTTCTATAGAAAAAAAATAGAAACACAGTTTGGGGGCATATATATAAAAGCAGTGAATCATTCCCTGAAGTTTAAAACACACTCACCAGGAAAATTCTCCTAGTGGATATTTTGTGAATTTTACATTCACTGTTTGGTAAATATGCCCCTTAGTCCTAAAAATCCCAGTATGCCATAAGTTATCGGCATTTTTTATCCTTTCTCACTCTTACTACTGGATGTTGGCTTATACAGGGATGACATCAATACTGCTTCAAGACAAAGAAGAATGCCATAACAGGCTATGCATCAACTGCAGGGAATGTTGTTTTTACTTACTGAAAAAGGCCTGACTGGTCAGGGCAATCTGCAGGAGCTCACTTCATTTTCGTATCATTGTTATGGCATTGCATGATGATAACAGCCCATAAATAACACATTAACATAATAACACAATCAATAATTTTACACTAGAACTAATTTGCTTACCGTATGTAGATGACTAAGAAATAAAACAAGCAATGGTTTTGCTTATGTCATAGGGAGATTGAAAAACATAAGTCATGTGGCTCACACTGAATAAGGCCAGAAAAATCATTTTATATATTTAGACCAAAGGAAGAATCCTGAAATTTACAGCATATAGCATATGAGGGATTAGGATCATCTCTCCCCTAACATGGCTTTGTAACATCAACCATGTTATATGGGAGGTTAAAATCATCATAATGTTAAAGCTACACTGGATGCTGAGAAATATATTTTACTTCTTGACAACTGTCCAATAAAAGTATAGAACTTGGTTCTGATCCTCCATTTCATCAAGATAGTCAAATCACAATTTTGAATAGGGGAAACCTTGTGAAATATCTCAGATATTGCTAGAATAGTGTGCAGAGTTCATGCTCTGCCCTTGGCCTTTGGAATAATTGTAGCAGGATTTATTCATCATTGCATTATTTCATGTGCTATCTATTGGATTCAAGCTGGTGTGATACCAATTATAATGTTTGCTGACATTATTTATTTTATGATTTATATGATGTTATGTTGACTTAGGCAGTACTGTGGAGCAATACCTTGTGCATTTTTATATTTTTAGTGGATCTGCAGCAGATTCTTGTGGTACAGACATTGCTCGCTTTAAGACTTACCTGTTTTGCGACCACTCGCACTTACGACCGACCTCCGACCTTACATGTGGGAACGTGGCAGCGGCAGTGTGTCGTCTCGCCGGCGGAAGTGCTTCACTCCGTTCTTCACTGCGGGTCTCGGTGAGTATTTTATTGCCCGATGTACAGTACACTGTTCGGTACTGTACATCTGCAACACTATAAAGTACTGTACTAAAGCAGTACAGTACTGTATAGAGTTCCTCACTTAACGACCAATTCGTTTAACGACCTGGTCGTAGGAACGGAACTAGGTCGTTAGGTGAGGAATACCTGTATTTATTCATCTGAGTGTCCATTTGCAAGTTCTGAGTCTTTTGGGGGCAGAGGGAGGGTCCTTAGCCTTATAAAAGCTCAAATTCAGTGATCACACTCTCAGCTTCTACTCTATTACAATGGGAGAAAATGGCAAATAATGTAATGTAAGTAATCTACTCTTGCAGAAGTATGAGCAAGGGAACAGGATCCAGTATACTCCCCTGTCAGGTGCCTACAAAGCAACATGTTGACTGATTTAGTCAGCATTGCTGCTTAATGTGCAAACACTGAATGCTAACTCACATAATGTACGTGCAAATGATCTTACATGTGTGCACACTAAAATGTACACATCACACAGAGGTAAGCTCTTTAGCTGTTTTGAGCTAGTCTGGCCCAACCACACACTGTTACCCTGATTGGCTCTTTAAATCCTTTGTCGGCCTTATCCATAATGCCTATGATAAATCTTCTCTTTTGGATGTGCTTTTTTTAATTATTCATTATGACCCTGCTTGCCTTGACCTATAATCTCACTGATTTTCTCTTCTTTACCTGGCTTGTTATCACTCATTTATAGTGCTGTGCATTTTGTATTTGTATTTGGTCTCACTGCTGCCCTTTTGTACCCTCTCTGAGCTTGTACCTCCTTGACTTGGATCACAGTTAAGCTACAACTTTCCAGTTTTGACTTGTCGAAGGTTCTGATTGCTCTTGGCTCACTATGTTTAGATACCATTACCCCAGTACAGATGAAGCATATGCTACCTTCTAGACATATGACTACTACAAATAGTTAAATATTAGTGCAGCACTCTCAATTCCTAAATAAAAAAACAAACATACAAGTGTTTATACTACTCCAAAAACCTCACTAAATGTCAAAATTAACACAGAAAAGTAACATAAGTAACATATAGATACAATTGATGTTTGGATTCTCCAAAACAAAACACTTTTGTGTGTTGATTTGGACATTTAAGAAGGTCTTTGGAGGAGTATATTTGGTTTTGTTTAATTTTTAGATTGAGAGCTCTGCACTAATAATTAACTTTTTGGAAAAGAAAAGTAGAAATACTAGTGCAGGACAAAGGCTGTGACTGCAGAGGGTACTGTATCTGAACAAGGCTCAGGA